>NC_139997.1:15520042-15785042 GCF_964263955.1 Coregonus lavaretus | reverse complement strand
CATGATGTGTCATTATTGTCACAATGTATGAAATCAACATTTGAAGCATAGTTATTGGACAATTGCTATTTTGGATGGCAATTGATGAGAATTCAGTGTGGAAAAATTGCACTTTCATTTACCCACAGTAAAACAGAATATCAGCAGATACAGTATAAAAGGTATCGGTAAAATAATCTGACCACAAAAAATATAAAATCGGTCGGCCTCTAATATTGGATATGGCATCGGCAAGTGTATTTCTGCCGGACATATTTGACCAGAGAGAAATGTTTCCCGAAGTCCTGCCAAAACCTAGCATATCACAATATATCATGAACGCTTTATGATGCTGTTACAACATATTTGTGTAGTGCTTATGGATTTATCATGAATACTTTATGTAGCACCTCCACTGACTTCTCTCTTGCCAACTTATTTTTAATTTCCCATTTTCCCCACAAAATACTAATAATGAAAAACATAAAACCACTGCTCCCACTATGACTTCTGACCCCCGAAATGTGCAGGTGGCAGGGGCTATTGCATTTCTCGCTAAGTCAGCTATGTCCTTTGGAGAACTCACTTTATAATCCACTCTTGCTGTTCTGCTTGATCGATAAATGTCCAATGAACTGATCTCTGTGGCTAGCTCCTATTGCTTTACCCCGTGGACCGAATCAGGGAACAGTATCTGGTAGAGCAATCCGCCAGCTTACGAAAGAGCCTGCAACGTTCATGACCCGGCGCTACAGGAGTCTATTGCACTGAACAGTGTTCAGTATTGCGATCAGGGAACACACCTCTTGTTTTTCCAGGAAGTCAATGGCGACTTCTATAGAAGAGACCATGAAACCGAACCTGAGCAAAACACAAATCAAAGCTAAAACGGGATTAATCTATTTTTAAAGACTGATTTGCTAATGTGTTGATTCTTATTTAAATGCACATTCAAATGGTGTATAGACAGTGCCGGATTTAATGCAGTGACTTACCAGGCTGAAGCCCCTGGGCCCAGGCATGTGGGGGACCCATGAGGTCAGAGTGGAATAGTGTTTAGACATTTTTACAAATTAATAAAAAATTAAAAGCTGAAATATCTTAGGTCAACAAGTATTCAACCCCTTTGTTATGGCAAGCCTAAATAAGTTCAGGAGAAATAATTTGCTTAACAAGTCACATAATGAGTTGCATGGACTCACTCTGTGTGCAATAATATTGTTTAACATGATTTTTGAATGACTACTTAATCTCTGTACCCCACACATAAAAATTATCTGTAAGGTCCCCCAGTCGAGCGGTGAATTTCAACCACAGTTTCAACCACAACCAGGGAGATTATACAATGACTCGCAAAGGGCACCTATTGGTAGACATTGAATAGACATGGTAGACATTGATTGAACATTGAGCATGGTGAAGTTATCACTACAAAAGACACAAGCGTCCTTCCTAACTCAGTGGCCGGAGAGGAAGGAAACCGCTCAGGGATTTCACCATGAGGCCAATGGTGACTTTAAAACAGTCACAGAGTTTAATGGTTGTGATAGGAGAAAACTGAGGCTGGATCAACAACAATGTAGTTACTCTACAATACTAAACTAATTGACAGAGTGAAAAGGAAGCCTGTACAGAAAAAAAGTATTCCAAAACATGCATCCTGTTTGTAACAAGGCACTAAAGTAATACGGTAAAGAATGTGGCAAAGCAATTAACTTTTTTTCCTTATACAGAGTGTTATGTTTGGGACAAATCTAATACAACACATTACTGAGTACTATTCTCCATATTTTCAAGCACAGTGGTGGCTGCACCATGTTATCGGTATGCTTGTAATCGTTAAGGACTGGGGAGTTTTTCCAGGGTAAAAATGTAAAGGAATGGAGCTAAGAACAGGCAAAATCCTAGAGGAAAACCTGGTTCATTCTGCTTTCCACCAGACACTGGGAGATTAATTCACCTTTCAGCAGGACAATGACCTAAAACACAAGGCCAAACCTACACTGGAGTTGCTTACCAAGAAGACAGTGAATGTTCATTTAGTAGCCGAGTTACAGATATGACTTAAATCTACTTGAAAATCTATGCCATGACCCGAAAATAGTTGTCTAGCAATGATCAACAATCAATTTGACAGAGCTTGAAACATTTTATAAAGAATAAATGGGAAAATGTTAAACAATCCAGGTGTGGAAAGGTCTTAGAGACTCACCCAGAAAGACTCGCTGCTGTAATCGCTGGCAAAGTTTTATATGTACACAGTACGTATTATATGTAGTATATTATATGTAGTATGTATGTGTATATATAGTATGTATGTGTATATATAGCATGTACAGTTGAAGTCGGAGTTTACATACACCTTAGCCAAATACATTTAAACTCAGTTTTTCACAATTCCTGATATTTAATCCCAGTAAAAATTCCCTGTTTTAGGTCAGTTAGGATCACCACTTTATTTTAAGAATGTGAAACGTCAGAATAATAGTAGAGAGAATGATTTATTTCAGCTTTTATTTCTTTCATCACATTCCCAGTGGGTCAGAAGTTAACATACACTCAATTAGTATTTGGTAGCACTGCCTTTAAATTGTTTAACTTGGGTCAAACGTTTCGGGTAGCCTTCCACAAGCTTCCCACAATAAGTTGGATACATGTTGGCCCATTCCTCCTGACAGAGCTAATGTAACTGAGTCAGGTTTGTAGGCCTCCTTGCTCGCACACGCTTTTTCAGTTCTGCCCACAAATGTTCTATAGGATTGAGTCAGGGCTTTGTGATGGCCACTCCAATACCTTGACTTTGTTGTCCTTAAACCATTTTGCCACAACTTTGGAAGTATGCTTGGGGTCATTGTCCATTTGGAAGACCCATTTGCGACCAAGCTTTATCTAACTGACTGATGTCTTAAGATGTTGCTTCAATATATCCACATAATTTTCCTTCCTCATGATGCCATCTATTTTGTGAAGTGCACCAGTCCCTCCTGCAGCAAAGCAACCCCACAGCATGATGCTGCCACCCCCGTGCTTCACGGTTGGGATGGTGTTCTTCATCTTGCAAGCAACCCCCTTTTTCCTCCAAACATAACGATGGTCATTATGGCCAAACAGTTATATTTTTGTTTAATCAGATCAGAGGACATGTCTCCAAAAAGTACGATCTATGTCCCCATGTGCAGTTGCAAACCGTAGTCTGGCTTTTTTGTGGCGGTTTTGGAGCAGTGGCTTCTTCCTTGCCGAGCGGCCTTTCAGGTAATGCCGATATAGGACTTGTTTTACTGTGGATATAGATACTTTTGTACCTGTTTCCTCCAGCATCTTCACAAGGTCCTTTGTTGTTGTTCTGGGATTGATTTGCACCAAAGTACATTGATCTCTAGGAGACAGAATGCGTCTCCTTTCTGAGCAGTATGACGGCTGCGTGGTCCCATGGTGTTTATACTTGCGTACTATTGTTTGTACAGATGAAGGCGGTACCTTCAGGCATTTGGAAATTGCTCCCAAGGATGAACTAGACTTGTGGAGGTCTACAACTTTTTTTCTGAGGTCTTGGCTGATTTCTTTTGATTTTCCCATGATGTCAAGCAAAGAGGCACTGAGTGTGAAGGTAGGTCTTGAAATACATCCATAAGTACACATCCAATTGACTCAAATGATGTCAATTAGCCTATCAGAAGCTTCTAAAGCCACGTCATCATTTTCTGTAATTTTCCAAGCTGTTTAAAGGCACAATCAACGTATTAAATGTAATCTTCGACCCACTGTAATTGTGATACAGTGAATTATAAATTAAATAATCTGTCTGTAAACAATTGTTGGAAAAATTACTTGTGTCATGCACAAAGTAGATGTTCTAACCGACTTGCCAAAACTATAGTTTGTTAACAAGAAATTTGTGGAGTGGTTGAAAAAACGAGTTTCAATGACTCCAACCTAAGTGTATGTAAACTTCCGACTTCAACTGTATGTGTATATATAGTATACACAGTGCCTTCGGAAAGTAGTCAGACCCCTTGACTTTTTCCACATTGTTACGTTACAGCCTTATTCTAAAATAGATTAAATACAACATTTTCCTCAGCAATCTACACACACAATACCCCATACGGATGAAGCGAAAACAGGTTTTTAGAAATTGTAGCCTGTTTCCATTGATCATCCTTGAGATGTTTCTACAACTTGATTGGAGTCCACCTGTGGTAAATTAAATTGATTGGACATGATTTGGAAAGGCATACATCTGTCTATGTAAGATCCCACAGTTGACAATACATGTCAGAGCAAAAACCAAGCCATGAGGTCGAAGGAATTGTTCGTAGAGCTCCGACACAGAATTGTGTTGAGGCACAGATCTGGGGAAAGGTACCAAAACATTTCTGCAGCATTGACGGTCCCCAAGAACATAGTAGCCTCCATCATTCTTAAATGGAAGAAGTTTGGAACCACCAAGACTCTTCCTAGAGCTGGCCTCCAAGGCCAAATTGAGCAATCGGGGAAGAAGGGCCTTGGTCAGGGAGGTGACCAAGAACCTGATGGACACTCTCAAAGATCTCTAGAGTTCCTCTGTGGAGATGGGGGAACCTTCCAGATGGACAACCATATCTGCAGCACTCCACCAATCAGGCCTTTATGGTAGAGTGGCCAGAAAGAAGCCACTCCTCAGTAAAAGGCACATAACAGCCCGTTTGGAGTTTGCCAAACGGCACCTAAAGATTCTCAGACCATGAGACACAAGATTCTCTGGTCTGATGAAACCAAGATTGAACTCTTTGGCCTGAATGCCAAGCATCACATCTGGAGGAAACCCTACGGTGAAGCATGGTGGTGGCAGCATCATGCTGTAGGGATATTTTTCAGCGGCAGGGACAGGGAGACTAGTCAGGATCGAGGGAAAGGTGAACGGAGCAAAGTAGAGAGATAGTTGATGAAAACCTGCTCCAGAGCGCTCAAGACCTCAGACTGGGGCTAAGGTTAATCTTCCAACAGAACAACGACCCTAAGCACACAGCTCAGACAATGCATGAGTGGCTTCGGGACAAGTCTCTGAATGTCCGAGTGGCCCAGCCAGAGCCCGGACTTGAACCCGATCGAACATCTCTGGAGAGACCTGAAAATAGCTGTGCAGCGACGCTCCCCATCCAACCTGACAGAGCTTGAAAGGATCTGCAGAGAAGAATGGGAGAAACTCCACAAATAGAGGTGTGCCAAGCTTGTAGTGTCATACCCAAGAAGACTAGAGGCTGTAATCACTGCCAAAGGCATTTCAACAAAGTACTGAGTAAAGGGTCTGAATACTTCTGTAAATGTGGTATTTCAGAGACTTGTCCCGAAGCCACTCCTGCATTGTCTTGGCTGTGTGCTTAGGGTCGTTGTCCGGTTGGAAGATTAACCTTAGCCCCCGTCTGAGGTCCTGAGCGCTATAGAGGTTTTCATCAAGGATCTCTTTACTTTGCTCCGTTCATTTTTCCCTCGATTCTAACTAGTCTCCCAGCCCCTGAAAAACATCCCCACAGCATGATGCTGCCACCACCATGCTTCACCGTAGGGATCATGCCAGGTTTCCTCCAGACGTGACGCTTGGCATTCAGACCAAAGAGTTCAGTCTTGGTTTCATCAGACCAGAGAATCTTGTTTCTCATGGTCAGAGTCTTTAGGTGCCTTTTGGCAAACTCTAAGCGGGCTGTCATGTGCCTTTTACTGAGGAGTGGCTTACTTCTGGCAACTCTACCATAAAGGCCTGATTGGTGAAGGCTGCAGAGATTGTTATCCTTCTGGAAGTTTCTCCCATCTCCACAGAGGAACTCTGTAGCTCGGTCAGGGTGACCATCGGGTTCTTGGTCAACTCCCTGACCAAGGCCCTTCTCCACCGATTGCTCAGTTTGGCCGGTCGGCCAGCTCTAGGGAGAGACTTGGTGGTTCCAAATTTCTTCCATTTAAGAATGATGGAGGCCACTGGTGTCTTGGGGACCTTCAATGCTGCATAGATGTTTTGGTACCTTTCCCCAGATCTGTGCCTCAACACAATTCTGTCTCTGAGCTCTAAGGACAATTCCTCCGACCTCATGGGTTGGTTTTGGCTCTGACATACACGGTCAACTGTGGGACCTTATTTAGACAGGTGTATGCCTTTCCAAATCATGTCCAATCAATTGAATTTACCACAGCTGGACTCCAATCAAGTTGTAGAAACATCAATGATGATCAATGGAAACAGGATACACCTGAGCTCAATTTCGAGTCTCATGGCAAACGGTCTGAATACTTCGCAAATAAGTATTTATTTATTTACTATAATTTTTTTGCAAGAATGTCTAAAAACCTGTTTTCGCTTTGTCATTATAGGGTATTGTGTTTAGATTGAGTAAAACAAATATTTAATCCATTTTAGAATAAGGCTGTAATGTAACAAAATGTGGAAAAAGTCAAGGGGTCTGAATACTTTCCGAATGCACTGTATGTTACCCCTTGGCAGCGTTATCAGAAAGCACAGCGTTGATTTTCACTGCTACACAGACAATACACAGCTTTACATTTCTGTGTCACCAGAGGATTTTAGCTCCACGGTTAAATTAGACTGTATTAGTGATTTAAATAATTGGATGGCTCAAAACTTCCTCCAGCTAAATCAAGACAAGACCGAGGTACTTACTGT
Source organism: Coregonus lavaretus (assembly GCF_964263955.1). Lineage (NCBI taxonomy): Eukaryota > Metazoa > Chordata > Actinopteri > Salmoniformes > Salmonidae > Coregonus > Coregonus lavaretus. The sequence continues at coordinate 15,778,411 of NC_139997.1, read as the reverse complement.
TGGAGACAAAGCACAGAGAGAGAATCTAGCCACACATTTTAATTCACAGGCAATAAAGATAAAACACCAGGTAAAAAAACCTAGGTGTCATTTGAGATTCTGAACTAAATTTCAAATCACACATTAGGAATGTGACCAAAATAGCTTTTCTAACTTAACCATTGCAGGAGCAAATTAAAAATGGTTTCATGAGAATCACCCAGAAAGCAAATGCCATTTGAACCCAGGTCTGCCATTAAGACAGCAGGCAAGTGGTTAACCACACTGGAAATGAGGCCAAATGGAAGGTTACTGCATAGCCTAGACAACAGATGGTCTTTAATTTTTCTGGGAAATACACTTATCAGGAATTGAACCAAAAAAGCCCTCCATCAAAAACACACAAAACAATTAAATGAAAACAGATGCTCAAAATAATGCTGCCATTCGTTTGACATGCTTTTTACACTTGTATAATAAAAAAATAAAATCATGATGAAAGTGGCCATTTCAGGCTCTTTTTAGACCGATACATGCCTCCGTGAACATTACATGATAAAGACATTGATGTCATTATACTCCTTATAGTGTGCTCTAATATATGGAGTATATCTAGATTCTGAACACGAAAAACATTTATATAAATATCTCAAAAGTACCCTTTCTTCCTCCCAATTAAGTTTCTATGTGAGAATTGCCAGAACAACCTGACATACCAAAACTATTTTCGGGGGCTGGGAATTGCCAGAGACCTCAAGATACGATATTATCATGATACTTAGGTGCCAATACGATATGTACTGCGATTCTCACAATTGTATATGTATTGCAATTCAATAGTGTGATTTTATTTTATATTATTTGATATTCCAAATATATTGCTCACTATGTCTGCTGCAGAGTGACAAGAGAGAGCATGAGAAAATTAGTTTGTATCACGTAAATAAGTGCTGAAAATATGTTGGCTCACCATTTTAAAGAATTATTTAAAAAGTAGATGGAGAACAAGCTATAGGATGAAAAATACCAGCATTTTGGTGCAGGTACAGCCGACTACCGCTAGCTTACACTACATAGCAAAAAAAAAATGTTTATGATACTTGGAGTAAATCAAATTGTGATATGTAACTATCGATCCCCCCCCCCATCACTACTATCCTGGCATGGACAAAAACATTTATAATAATGTTCCATCCTAAATCCTCTTGGATCACTAGCATTAGGATCTGTATGTATCTATTTAATAATTACCAACAAAAACATTCTCATTACAGCCACAGTTTTTGAAGTCTAAAAAAGTTCAAATCTATTTCTCACCTAATGAAAAGGTCTGAAATAAACATAACACTGGAAAGAAATGTAGTTAGTAATTTCTCATTATCGCAACACAACCTTTCCTGAATCAAGTTTGTCATAATTACTTGTACTGTATACATATGTTATTTGTATGTACACATGTGGATAAGGAACAAAAAGGCCCACTATCAGATGAATTACTAAAAGTATACGTTTTATTTGTACTAATATTTCCTAAATATTGGTGCATTACGGTAATGATAAGCAGGTTTCGGATATGAGAATGCATGTTTTGGTAATGAGTGGTGCATGGTTTGCCGTTGAAAAACTGGACTGAGTTCTATTAGAGATTTAGTAACCCAATACATCAAACTGTCATTTTCTAATCCCAAATGACTTGCATAATACTAAAATTCACTGATCTTAATGCAATCGACTAAAATACCCCTTATTTTAGCATATGTACTGTTATTACGTGCATGTATTTTCAAAAGTCAAAAGTGGAACTAAGCATAGAAAAAGTAATTTCTTCAAGGTCTTTACAGGGAATATTGGTGTATTAGTACATGGATATGCATTTTAAATGTATTTCTAAGTTGAATGGGATCCTACGAGCAAATGGCATGAGATGATATGCCTATAACATATCTAAATATGTAGGATATGGACCAAAAACGGACTTTGGATATATAACAATAGTATAGGTACTGTAAGTGCCAAAACAGGTACACGTGTCAAAATGGGGAGTGGTCCTAGTAAAGCAGTGGTCCTAGTAAATAATTAAAGTTACCAGCACAGCACACCCATTGACTATACATTAGAATTAGGTCATTATCATTACCAAAATTAAGGTTATCAATACTGGAAACGAAACCCAATAGTTTATTTTTAGAATCATAAAATCGGTAATGAGACATTTGTGTTTCGGTAATGAGAGGCCCTTAGCTCAATCTGCAAGTAATAGAAGACCGCCAATATGAGTCAGCAAACAATTGACCACATCACTAAAGCCCATTCATGCCTCCATGTTGGTAAGCTAATGGTTCTCTAAGTTTTTCCCAATTTGAGCTTTTTAGTAATTTTGGTAATGAGAAGGTCAAGTGTCGTAAAGGGAGTGTTTGAGAATAAGATCCTCATTCTCAAATCAAATCAAAATTGTATTGGCCACATGCGCTGAATACAACAGGTGCAGACATTACAGTGAAATGCTTACTTACAGCCCTTAACCAACAGTGCATTTATTTTTAATAAAAAAGTAAAATAAAACAACAAAAAAGTGTTGAGAAAAAAGAGCAGAAGTAAAATAAAATAACAGTAGGGAGGCTATATATACAGGGGGGTACCGGTGCAGAGTCAATGTGCGGGGGCACCGGCTAGTTGAGGTAGTTGAAGTAATATGTACATGTGGGTAGAGTTAAAGTGACTATGCATAAATAATTAACAGAGTAGCAGCAGCGTAAAAAGATGGGGTGGGGGGGCAGTGCAAATAGTCCGGGTAGCCATGATTAGCTGTTCAGGAGTCTTATGGCTTGGGGGTAGAAGCTGTTGAGAAGTCTTTTGGACCTAGACTTGGCACTCCGGTACCGCTTGCCGTGCGGTAGCAGAGAGAACAGTCTATGACTAGGGTGGCTGGAGTCTTTGACAATTTTGAGGGCCTTCCTAACTTGTGCTCATCTAATGACTACTCATCTAGAATATGAATCATAGGTGAATAACACTATTGAAAAAATTATTGGAATTTGTACAGCAACTTAGTGTTACGTAATGAGGAACATGTCCACAGACACCTTTTTTACGTAATAAATATGAAAGTTTAATGTAAACTTCAACTAGTATATACAGTGGGGGAAAAAAGTATTTAGTCAGCCACCAATTGTGCAAGTTCTCCCACTTAAAAAGATGAGAGAGGCCTGTAATTTTCATCATAGGTACACGTCAACTATGACAGACAAAATGAGAAAAAAAAATCCAGAAAATCACATTGTAGGATTTTTAATGAATTTATTTGCAAATTATGGTGGAAAATAAGTATTTGGTCAATAACTAAAGTTTCTCAATACTTTGTTATATACCCTTTGTTGGCAATGACACAGGTCAAACGTTTTCTGTAACTCTTCACAAGGTTTTCACACACTGTTGCTGGTATTTTGGCCCATTCTTTCATGCAGATCTCCTCTAGAGCAGTGATGTTTTGGGGCTGTCGCTGGGCAACACGGACTTTCAACTCCCTCCAAAGATTTTCTATGGGGTTGAGATCTGGAGACTGGCTAGGCCACTCCAGGACCTTGAAATGCTTCTTACGAAGCCACTCCTTCGTTGCCCAGGCGGTGTATTTGGGATCATTGTCATGCTGAAAGACCCAGCCACGTTTCATCTTCAATGCCCTTGCTGATGGAAGGAGGTTTTCACTCAAAATCTCACAAAACATGGCCCCATTCATTCTTTCCTTTACACGGATCAGTCGTCCTGGTCCCTTTGCAGAAAAACAGCCCCAAAGCATGATGTTTCCACCCCCATGCTTCACAGTAGGTATGGTGTTCTTTGGATGGAACTCAGCATTCTTTGTCCTCCAAACACGACGAGTTGAGTTTTTTAAACCAAAAAGTTATATTTTGGTTTCATCTGACCATATGACATTCTCCCAATCCTCTTCTGGATCATCCAAATGCACTCTAGCAAACTTCAGACGGGCCTGGCTTAAGCAGGGGGACACGTCTGGCACTGCAGGATTTGAGTCCCTGGCGGCGTAGTGTGTTACTGATGGTAGGCTTTGTTACTTTGGTCCCAGCTCTCTGCCGGTCATTCACTAGGTCCCCCCGTGTGGTTCTGGGATTTTTGCTCACCGTTCTTGTGATCATTTTGACCCCACGGGGTGAGATCTTGCGTGGAGCCCCAGATCGAGGGAGATTATCAGTGGTCTTGTATGTCTTCCATTTCCTAATAATTGCTCCCACAGTTGATTTCTTCAAACCAAGCTGCTTACCTATTGCAGATTCAGTCTTCCCAGCCTGGTGCAGGTCTACAATTCTGTTTCTGGTGTCCTTTGACAGCTCTTTGGTCTTGGCCATAGTGGAGTTGAGTCTGACTGTTTGAGGTTGTGGACAGGTGTCTTTTATACTGATAACAAGTTCAAACAGGTGCCATTAATACAAGTAACGAGTGGAGGACAGAGGAGCCTCTTAAAGAAGAAGTTACAGGTCTGTGAGAGCCAGAAATCTTGCTTGTTTGTAGGTGACCAAATACTTATTTTCCACCATAATTTGCAAATAAATTCATTAAAAATCCTACAATGTGATTTTCTGGATTTTTTTTTCTCATTTTGTCTGTCATAGTTGACGTGTACCTATGATGAAAATTACAGGCCTCTCTCATCTTTTTAAGTGGGAGAACTTGCACAATTGGTGGCTGACTAAATACTTTTTTTCCCCACTGTAATTTTTAGGATCTATGGACAACCTACAGCTACATATGTTGTGTTCTATTCAAATAAGTTAGGTTTTCTAAAGTAACATTTGATCAAATTCCCTGAGAATTACATCCGGATGCATTTCGGTATTGAGAATCCGGGATGAAAGTGTTCAAAGTTCTGGTGAAAATGTCAAATGTATTTAAAATAAGACACAGTGCCATAAAGAAGGCATCTTAGTCTTCAGAATGATAGTTGATTTTTGCAGATGCATCATGGTTTTCTAATTCAATTTGCTATTGCAATGGTTAAAACTGGTTTCATGAGAATCACCCAGAAAGCAAATACCATTTGAACCCAGGTCTGCCATTGAGACAGCAGGCAAGTGGTTAAGCACACTGGAAATGAGGCCAAATGTTTGGAAGGTTATTTAACCAAAAAAGCCCTCCATCAAAAACACACAAAAAAAAAAAACAGATGCTCAAAATAATGTTAGCATAAGCTCAGGTAATTTACACCACAGTTTTAGTAATGCGTGCTCATATCTCTGCTCCCCCTTAAAATCGGCAGTGTAGTGAATAGACCAATAAAAGAGAGTTTCAAACCTCTCTGCCAATAACAGCTAGTTTTCAGGTCACATATCCCTCCCATTAGGCTCCTCCAATTAGGCCCCTCGCTCAGACCACTCCCATACAGTCCTCGCAAAAGTCTTGCTTGAAGAATTCCTTTTTGCTATGATGCTTATTTGGGTTTATTTTTTCACCATTTTAATTTAAAACAATCACAGTAAGGTACTTAATTGTTCCACAGAAAATATTTGATATTGAGAAACAGCTGCATTGGACATTTAAATCACAGGGAAAATGGGATTGAACTTAAGTCAAAGTTTAGCACTGAGCATTTTTAATTCTAAAAAAAGTATGAATGAAGAATCAGTGTTGATAAGAGACATTCATGCCAGACAAAGGACAGTCTGAATTAAATTATATTTGGGGAAGCGGTAAACACACCTCCAATGTCATCTGTTCCTTTTTCCATATTTCACTCCAAACACTGAGGATACAATGTGCATACTTGACGCATAGTCATATTCCTCCATTAGTATGAACACAGTCCTATGCTCTGGGGTCGGCATTTCAACGCATGCCACAAAATAACTTTCAAAACCCATTGTGTGTGAATAACAGACACTGTGGCACTTTAAAAAAGCTGTCTCTGTCGGAGCAACTCTACAAGCTTCCCCAATGGACACATTTGGGGTTAAGTAATTTGGATAAACCGTAACCAGATGTTTTTTTGTTCAGCAATGTTTCTCGACGCTTTCAGAAATATCACAATGACCTGGCTCGACCTACTCCCAAACACCATAAAATATAATCCCTGTCTCGTGAGTGAAAACGGATATCCAGTTTGGGTGGATTAACAAAAATATTGACATTGTTACTGGGTTCAGTATCATTACCCTAATTGGATGACATCTGGCATCAAAAACAAAAAAACTAACCATTTTGGCCAGGGTAATATGAATGCCTCTAAGCTTTATGGGTATTAACTGAGATGAGCAGTGTTCGGCGGTAGAATGTTCATGGTCAAATCAGATGGAGTCAAGAGTTTGTGACCATCCATGTTGACTATGTTAAAAACAGCAGAAAGCCAAAAGGTACTACCAGCTCAAAAGGCAATTTGCTAAAAGATAAATATCTGTTATGAGGCAAATTGTGGTTAACGTAGTTAGCCATTTGGCTAGTGTGTTTGATTTGGTCTCAACTAATTAATTCAGCAGGATCCCAATTTCATGAACAGTTTAATGAAATATGCTTAGTTGTGAAAACATGTTACTATCGATGTTCCCGAACAGATTTCAATTGGTTTCCCAAATCAAGCACTGGGTAGCTGCAGGAACAGGTTTGGAGAGCCTATGGCATGGAATATCACCTGTTGCGCATCGAGAGGCTGCATGCTCCTCAAACAGTGGTTGATGCGTGGACTGAAATAAGTGTTCTTATAAGCCCAGACATTTCTATATGCAATCCGTGTGAAAGCAGAGTTTTGATGGTTGCCACTAAAAAGAGGAGGAGCCGAGCTGCTACTATATTTATTTCTCAGCTGTATATATTAAGTACATGCTCCACTATAAAACCGGAGTAGCCTACCCGGCATGACTGAAAAACAAACAGCATGAAAGCGAACTACATTCGCTATTTGATTGTCTTTTTCCCCTGCCCTATTCCTGACCATTTGATAAATAGGCCATTCTAAATCGAAACTAATTTTACATATTAGTAAAGACTAGATTCAATTGAGAATAGTCTGATGGGTGAAAATATGATCACTTAATGAGAGAACAGCGTGTGAAGCCTGAGGCAAGGAACAAAGTACATGCTTTATTTGTGACTCTCAAATCATCAATAGCCTAGTCGTATCATGCAGCCCATACACAGTGAATGTACAAAACATTATGAACCTGTTCTTTCCATGACATAGACTGACCAGGTGAATCCAGGTGAAAGCTAGGATCCCTTATTGATGTCACTTGTTAAATCCATTTCAAATCCGTGTAGATGAAGGGGAGGAGACAGGTTAAAGAAGGACTTTTAAGCCTAGAGACATGGAGTGTGTACGTGCGCCATTCAGAGGGTGAAATGGGCAACAAATTATTGAAGTGCCTTTTAACTGTGTATGGTAGTAGGTGCCATGCGCATCGGTTTGTGTCAAGAACTGCAACAGGTGTGTATCAAGAACGGCCCACCACCCAAACCATATCCAGTCAACTTCACAACTGTGGGAAGCATTGGAGCCAACATAGGCCAGCATCCCTGTGGAACGCTTCCGACACCTTGTGGAGTCCATGCCCCAACGAATTGAGGCTGTTCTGAGTGTGCAACTCAATATTAGGAAGGTGTTCTTAATGTTTTGTACACTCAATATATGTTTTGATTTCTAAGACATTAAGATTTATATCACTTCACAACTAAAGTTGCCAAATAACTAAATCTAGCGTAAAGGACCCGTTTCAAATTATCACTTTTACGCTCAACATAGCCATTGTTAGAGCCATTTTGATATAAGAAAGAAAATGTATTGAACTTATTTTGTTTAATTTATGAAAGATATATAAATGTATAGAAAATGCTTATTATTGTAGAGGAATGTATGTAAACTGTTCATTATGTTAAATATGTATTATGGCTGCACGATATATCGTTTCAGCATTGACATTGCGATATATCCATCCGCAATAGTCACATCGCAGAACGTGCGATTTAGTAAGGTAAACATATATCAGTCTACAATATATATATATTTTTAAATGTTAAACTAGCATTATATCTGTCTGATATAACATAATTTACTCCGATTTATGGGTTATTGGATACACAGTTTATTATTATTATTATTATTATTTTAAACACGGAGTTGGTTGCTGCACGTGGTTGACATGCAGGCTCTGCTTGCGCGTGACGAAATGATGAGCGAGGAACAGGCAAAAAAGACCGAAATTGAGAATTTGGTTGCAAAAAGAAATGCATCGTCAATTATATGGAAATATTTCGGCTACAGACAGGATGATGTTGACCAAAAACAGGTACTTTGTCGAGAGTGCCTTGCAATTGTTGCCACAACACGAGGCAACACGACCAATTTGTCGATCATTTAAGGCGGCACCACAAATCTTCGTATGCAAACCATCTCAATGCCCTCCAATGCAAAAATCTATTTCGGATGCCTTTGCCAGTATTACACCATACGAGAAAGGTTCCAAACGGCAGAGAGAAATCACAGATTCAATAACATTTCACGTCGCCAAAGACATGGTACCAATTAACACGGTTACCAAAGAGAGTTTTAAAAACATGATCCGGTCGCTTGACAAGCGGTATGAAATGCCATCACGCAACAATTTTTCTCAAGTTGCCATCCCAGAGTTGTTCGAGAAATGCAAGGCACAAGTTGAAACAGAGCTGTCACAAGTGGAATATTATACAGCAACAACAGACTTGTGGTCCAGCCGGACAACGGAGCCCTACATAAGTCTGACCGTACACTTTATTAATGAGGACTTCCACCTGAAAAGTCGCTGTTTGCAAACTGCATTTTTCCCAGAAGATCATACAAGTGAGAACATCGCAACAGGGATGAGAGAAGCTGTATCTGATTGGGGCCTAGACTAGATGAGAGTCATTTGTAATGTAATAAAATGTTACATGACTTTTTGATTTGATTTTGTCATTCACATTAATTCCCTATTGTGATAATGAAACTTCCTCCGTAGAGAATGCTCTGTTTTAACCTGGTTGGAGTACTGAGATAAAGCCTCCTGTAATCTCCTGGATCCCTTATAGACACCATACCTCTTCATTCACAAATGAGCCCCTTTATTTTAGGGTAAGCAACATGCATTATTAATATCATAACATGTTAGATCATTGACTTTAGCCTGAATTGATAGACGAGTATTACATGAATACAATAGAACCATGGTGAATTAAACAGTGTATTAATTAATATAATAAATTAAACTACCCAAAATAAGTCAAAAGGTAAAAAGTCATTTTCAGTTTCATTTTTATTTTCCATGAAGATGCAGTTCCCTACAAAATCACCCCAATCATTCTAGAATAATTAATTATTCTCAAATTGAGCTTTTCAAGTCATCTGGTGAAGACATCCTGTATCTTTTCATATCGCAATATATATCGCAGAAAAACAAAATATCGCAATGTCAGTTATTTCCAATATCGTGCAACCCTAACATGTATATTAGAATACTTGTATGGATGCTATTGTGACACCTGTTGGACACCTATGGTTTACCTGTATAATAGAGAATGAAGGGTTATGGGTAAAGATGGTGTCAGTAACTCATTATTGCACCTGATGGAAGATTTCAAGTAGAGCTACAGTTTTCTACCGTTTCTTTTGGATTTAATTAGCATGTTGCTACTTATCATTTTGTACTTTGATTTTACCTTTTTGCCATTCATACCACTTGAAACCTGTTTAACCTCATCTGGATTACAATGTTTTGTTTGAATATTTACCAACCTGGAATCTGTGTGACAAACAATGGACAATTAACTTGTGAGTAATAAATACATTTGAACTTCAACAGCAACTCCTTTTATCGATGGAAATGCATAAGGAACCAAAACTGTTGTAATACCCTTGCTAAAACCCAGTATATAGTTTATTTGTTATAATTAAATGGTATTAGATTTAAAAGGTGATCAAATTGCTCCTGATTTGTAATCTCGTTAATGCATTTCTTTCGAAGCAATGTTTCAAAAATGTACAAGTGAATAGGTTGGTTTACTTTTATGGATTTATTGTGATTGTGTATATTAAATCGATTTTAGACTTTTAAATGTAGATGTGCCAAAAAGGTGAGCATCAGCAGGCATCAGCGGTTTGTATGTGTGGAGGCCTGGAATACTAAACTTGTTTATGTTCATTAAACGATCACTAGGGTTGGGCGGTATCCAGATTTCCATACCTTCATACTGGGCCTGTGCCATCCCGGGATATACGGTATTACCGGTAGTGCACACAAGGTGCGCAATTTTTTTCCCCCCAATGTAAAACAAAGCCCAAATAACGTCCCTTACCAGAATGCTAACAAAATGCTAACAAGTAGTAAGGAATTATCATAGCGGATGCTAGGTAAATGCTAACGAGTGTGTGCTAGGACAGACAACCCAGCTCATAAAGTTATGCAAGTATCTCAAAACGCAGTTTGCAGCACACACAACACATATTTGGCAGCAGGGATCTTAATCCATGAGGGGATTGTCACTGCTGCTAATATCAAGAAGCTTGATCTTGCAAGCTAACGTTAGCTACTAACATTAGCAAGTTAGCAAAACCCAGCTGGAGAGAATATATATGTCACATCTTAGATTGTTAACGTAATAGTTAAGATATATAGCTCTCAAACATTAGCAGTGAATTTCATACAAGTGTAACTTGATCACCTCACTTAAGTTGCGCTGCAGGAGTGAATCACCTCACGAAGCTCCCATTTTGCTTGTTGTGATTCTTTGTAAACAAACACGTGACTGCCAAAAACCTCTGTTAACTAGTACCGGTAAGCTTCATAATGAATAAGCTTCATAATGAAAAACGGGCAAAATGATGAACGCGGTCTATCAATTAAGTTGACTGCCCAAAAAAACGTCATTTACCAGAATTCTAACAAAATGCTAACAAGTACTAAGGAATCCTCATAGTGAATGCTAACGAGCGCATTGTGAACATTTTGTACAGTTTGACCTAAACTATTCAAGTAAATACAAAAAATGCTACACAGTTTGCTACACGCACAAAACGGATATTAGCCAGCAAGGCTCTTGATCCAGGAGGGGATTCTCAGCTTGATTTTTGAAGAAGCTAACTACAGTAGCTACTAAATTAGCAAACCAAAAGGCACAACTCGAGCATTTAGCACATTTTAGACAGTTAACTTAATAGTTAAAAGATATCTAGATGGCAAAGGTTTAGTTGTGAATTCCATACTGTAATTAGATCACCTGGCGCATGCTGCACGACAGTGAGTGACTCACAAGGCTCCGGTCTCTGGTCGTTGTGTGCTTGTAAACAAACACCACTTAACACATGACTGGGGACTACCGTAAGCTACATAATAATGTGACATATGAAATGAAGAACGCAATGTTCTTATTCTACTAACGTATTGCACAAGTTGACTGCAGGTATTTACTTAACTACCTACAAATATTCAAATGTATTTAAAAAACTTCAAAGAAATAGCTAATGGTATTGAAAAGCCATCCAGTGGCTTTTTCCAAATACCCTGGTATACGGTATATACGGAACACCGCCCAAGCCTAACGGTCACTGCTAATTAACTTTAAACATGCAGTCAATGAAAATCAATGCATCAATATAATGGCATTTCGATATTTGCTTTTACAAAAAAAAACTAAATACATCAATAGAAAATAAGGGATATTTGGTGCAGGGACATATTTTATCCCTTCTTTGATCAATGTCTGGCTTCGGCTTGCATCAGACAAGGTGAAATTAAATGAAAGGAGACATACACTGGCAGAGTGGGATATAGACTTTCCCGTTAATAAAAATTGTCCATGGAATATAATCTGCCTGATGTTATCCCAACCCTGTGTAAGAGCCAGACCCATCTCTGGAGAGACACACAAACATACCTGCGCATAAATACATATGTCGCGCACACGCACACACACTCTCTCTAAACGAATAACAAGGGCAGCAGTAACGACTAGTAGATATGGAGAGAACAGGCTTGCAGGTATAAACATACAGTAACTTAACACCATTAAACACTATGGATGCGTCCCCAATGGTACCTATGGACCCTTGTCAAAAGTAGTGTACTATGTAGAGATTAGGATGCCATTTGGGATGCAGCTATCTGTTGTCCCCCATTAGAAGACAGACTGCCCAATCAGCAGAGCATCTGTTCAGGGTGCTTACCCTCGTGGAGAGAGAAGAACCAAGCTCTTCACACCAACTGGGTATGACAGCCTGAAGAGCATGATTGAAGAGAAGCCTATCTACGGACCCAAAGTCGGGGCCACCTTGACAGGGAAGGTAGACTAGCTTAGCACAGCTGAAATTCTGGCGCTTCAGTTCCTGCTCGCTAGGGTTCGGTTGGTTTGCTCGACACAGTCTCCATTTTGTTGGTGTATGTTTGCTGGTGGATTGAGACCGATTCATTTAAGAAATTCCTGGACACAGGAGGGTCCAACGGAACCGAAATAAGTAATTATATAAAAAGAGCATTCCTCTCAACAATGAAAAGTGCATGTTTCAGTTTATGTGGTTGGGTTTCTTTATATGTCACTCTAAACTTAGCTTTTGTGAGTAGAATATGTACTCTTGCCGCAAATGAAGAATTGGGTATTAGACGTCTCCCAAAAACACAGTGACTGAGTTCCATTGTAGGACAGAGAGTGAGAAAGTGCAAGAGAGGCCTTTGAGAGCTAACATGTAACGTCTGCCAGAGTAATGCCTTCTTACAGAGAAGACAGAAAAACATAACCTCACCTGCCAGATTTGCAAGTATGAAATCTAATTTCCTAACAATATAGAGCCCCGGTTGAAATATTTACACAAGGGAGTTGAGAAGTGATAGCCTTGCAAAGTCCACCAACACATCTGTTCAGAGAGGGAGAGCAACACAGGGCTTTAAAGCCAAACATTGCAACGATAAATTCTGTGGGCAGCATGTAATTTAGCTGGGTTCCTTTGCAGGCTTCGCGGAGGAGTGGCAGAGGCAAAGAGAGCAGGTTTCAAATCCCAGTGGTGCCGGGACACACTTCCAGAGAGCAGGGAATGGACAGTAATTCAAGTCTTGGGATGGGGCAATTGACTTGACAGATGAGACGTATGCAAGGGTGCATGCACACACACACACAATAAAGACGAAGCTTCACAGAATAGTGCACACACAAACCAAAAAATCATACTTAACATCAGTAGTCACCAACCGGTCAATTTTTTTATTTGTTTCACGCTGTTGGCAGTAGGTGCACTTGATTCAGCAGCCCTCACGTTGGGAAGGCAAAGTGTTGCCATTTTTAACAATTTCATGTGTCTGAAGGAAGAACTCTGCAAATCAAGTGCACCTATAGACCTACCGCTGGCCAATCAGATAGCTCAGATCACCGTGTCTGCACAGTTTCCTCGAGTCATACCCTGTGAAAAGAAGCCTCGAACGCACAGCAAAGTTAGTGAGACTTAAAAACCTTTAAAACCATGACTAGATAGACTCTACGAATACAGCAAAGAGCTGCTGTTTTTATGAGTAAGTTCATGTTTGTTGATATTCAGCAGTCAAAACTTTTATAAGCCATAAAATGTGTGTTCTCCCTACTTCCATTTCCATTTTAGTCATTTAGCAGACGCTCTTATCCAGAGCAACTTACAGTAGTGAGTGCATAAATTTTTCATACTATTTTGTACATTTAATCACAATATCTGGATTGTCTTTCAGTTCCTTCAAAGCAATTATAAACTTCCACTCACACTACAACCAGCACTGCAGCTGCAATGAATGAGGCAGAAATAATGCAGTGCGACTTAAAGTTTCGCCATCAGCAGGAAGACTGTGTCCCCTTTACTCAGTGGAGGGAAGGAGAGAGGAGGGACGGTGAGTCGGGTGAGAGGCAGCCTCATCGCTGCTCCCACCCTCCCCTCAGACTGACCATCAGATGCAGACCATCACTCCAATAAAAACAAAAAGCTAATTATTATGCTCACTCAGCTGTGCCTTACAAGTAATACAACAAATGATCTATTACCAGTGTGATCATATACCAAACATTTTGTAATATAATTTCTAAATGGTCTGAAAAGAACAACACTGGCAGGGCAATTCAAGCATAGCCAATATGCAGTGATAATATATTGGGCCTATAGCATACTGCACAAAACTCATTGCTAGAGAACTGAGCGGTAGACCTCGGCTTGCATTTTGACTCAGAAAGTGATCTTGACTCAGAAAAGGTTGGTGACCACTGCTGTACATGCACAAAACTTCACAGAGGAGCACATTCAAGATCAAGAACACGAACACACACACACACACACACACACACGCATGAACAAAGCACTCACACAGAATGGAAAACAATATGACCTCTAAGGAACGGGAGAATTTTTTTTATTACACTGGTTTTGTTTTCGCCAAATTGCTCCAAGATTATGGAGTGACTGACATGTCTATAATTGCTATGGGAGAATGGGGAGGCGATTGCATATAAATAAAAGATCCATCCACCTGACAGGTGTGGAATATCAAGAAGCTGATTAAACAGCATGATCATTATACAGGTGCACTTTGCGCTGGGGACAATAAAAGGCCACTCTAAAATGTGCAGTTTTGTCACACAACACAATGCCACAGATGTCTCAAGTTGAGGGAGCGTGCAATTGGTATGATGACTACATGAATGTCCACCAGAGCTGATGCCAGAGAATTTGTCCACCAGAGCTGTTGCCAACGTTGTTTTAGAGAATTTGGCAGTTCGTCCAACCGGCCTCACAACCGCAGACCACCTGTAACTACGCCAGTCCTCCACATCCGGCTTCTTCACCTGCGGGATCGTCTCAGACCAGCCACCCGGACAGCTGATGAAACTGAGGCTTATTTCTGTCTGTAATAAAGCCATTTTGTGGGGAAAAACCTCATACTGATTGGCTGGGCCTGGCTTCTCAGTGGGTGGCTTTGGCTCCCAAGTGGGTGGGCCTATGCCCTCCCAGGCCCACCCATGGCTGCGCCCCTACCCAGTCATGTGAAATCCATACCTGGTGAAATAAAAATAAATAAAAATATATTAGGGCCTAATGAATTTATTTTAATTGACTGATTTCCTTAATACGAACTGCAACTCAATAAAATCGTTGAAATTGTTGCATGCTGCGTTTATATTTTTGTTCAGTATATTATCTTAGCCAAATGTAATTGAACAGGGCAAATGTTCCATCCGACGGTATAAATTATTTGAACTTCCTCAATTGTAGAAATATAGGCCTATAGCAAACTAGGTCTGACCAACTTCTAGTTGCAACTCCTAACTGTCGAGATGAACCCAAGTGTATTTTTGTGCTCAGAGCCAAAAATACAAAATCAGCTCTCCAAATCATTAGTTAAACACCTTCACAAAATAATAACACTTGGAGGATCTAACACGGATCCTGTCTGCCCCCCCGCTCCCTTTGCTGTCCCCATTCCAGGCGCTCTGCGTGGGGCTGCTCATTGACTAGACGTGAGAGAACTGTTAGCTAGCTACTTTGTCACTCTAAACTCAGACAAAACTCACAGAACATTATTATATTTCTGTGAATCACTCCTGTCAACTCAGTTAATGTTCTAGTCATATTTGACGAGGTTGAAGAACTTCTTGACACCATGATTGTGGTGAGATAAGACTGTACAGAGTAACTGCACAGCAGAGCAAATGGCTCAGCTTCAAAATGTTAGTGATAAATTTTGTAATTCTTGAAAATTATAACCACGGCCTGGCCTCTGCCCACATTGCATCGGGTCCTGTCGGGCATGGGCCAGGTAGCAGGGATCTTGACTCAAAAGTAGTGCACTATGTAGGAAATGTAGGAAGTGCCATTTGGGATGCAACCACTGTCAACCAAAAAGCTCTAAGGGCGTGCTGCACCACATCCCACAAACTTTGTTACAGCAGGCATTAGCTGCACTCCAACGCTCCAATGTGTTTCTGGTGGACTAGAGCTGCATCCCAAATGTGACCCTATTCCCTACACTACTTTTGATCAGAGCAATATTGGCCCTGGTCAAAAGTTGTTCACCAGGTAGGGAATAGGGTGCCATTTGGGACACACATAGACCTTTAATGACCACGGGAAAAGTGAGCCCTCTGGATTCATCGCTCGCTCCACTTGTTCTCTACAGACGAGATGAGAGAAAAGAAAAAAGAAAAACATTTACTTAAAAGGGTTGTATAAAAACTACACACAAAATCTTCCAACAATGTCCTCTCTTGACAATCTATTATGTGAGGGAGGGAAAGGGGAGGGGGGGGTACGGAGAAAAGCAACAGGGCAGGGTAGTCCTTTCTAATCTTGGCCTTGCTGAAAAAAAGGCATTGAATGAAAAGGCTTTTACTGCAGCCCGGAGAGACTCGGCATAGAAGGTTTTATGATGAGTGATGCCAAAAAACTATTGACATCAGATTTGTTTTCTTTTAGTGCACTTAGGAGACGCAGTTAGCCCGGATCTACTCCTCTCCAGTGCAGTTGAGCGTCTCAGATTTCAGAGCTTTTGGAGACAGACAAATTAAGAGGGTCCCAAGCCCTCAGGCAGAAGGGAGGATGGGTTGTGATCTTCGGATGGTTTGTTTGGTCTTTTATAAGACTAGTTTGTCCTCTTTCATAGTAGCTAGATATACAGTGCCTTCAGAAAGTATTCACACCTCTAGATGTGTTCCAAATGTTGTTGTGTTACAGCCTGAATTTAAAATGGATTAAATTGAGATTTTGGGTTACTGGCCTACACACAATACCCCATAATGTCAAAGTGGAATTATGTTTTTGAAAATCTGAAATGTCTTGAGTCAATAAGCACTAAACCCCTTTGTTATGGCAAGCCTAAATACGTTCAGGAGTAAACATTTGCTTAACAAGTGACATAAGTTGCATGGACTTTAACATGATTTTTGAATGACTACCTCATCTCTGTACCCCACACATAAGCGTCCTCAGTTGAGCAGTGAATTTCAAACACAGATTCAACCACAAAGGTTTTCCAAGCCATTACAGAATAAAAATATTCGAACACATGCATCCTGTTTGTAACAAGGTATCTAAAGTAATACTGCAAAAAATGTGGCAAAGCAATTCACTTTTTGTCCTGATTACAAAGCTTGGAAACAAATTCACTTGGAGACAAATTCACCTTTCAGCAGGACAATAACCTAAAATACAAGGCCAAATATACACTGGAGTTGCTTACCAAGACAACAATGAATGTTCCTGAGTGGCTTAGTTTTACAGTTTTTACTTAAAATCGTCTTGAAAATCTATGGCAAGACTTGAAAACGGCTGTCTAGCAATGATCAACAACCAACTTCACATAACTTGAATACTTTTTTAAAGAATGTACAAATATTGTACAACCCAGGTGTGCAAAGCTCTTAGGAACTTACCCAGTAAGGCCCACAGCTGTAAAACGCTGCCAAAGGTGATTCTAACGTGTGTTGACTGAATATTATGTAAATTCAATATTTCTGTATTTCATTTTCAATAAATGTGCAAACATTTCTAAAAACATGCTTTCACTTTGTCATTAGGGGTATTGTGTGTAGATGGGTGAGAGAAAAAAAGTAATATAATCCCTTTTGAATTCAGGCTAAAAAATATGTAATATATTGAGGAGTATGAATACTTTGAAGGCACTGTACAATGTTAAAATGTACTGCTCAAAAGGATGATGAACCACAGAGAAGAACAGTAAATCCTAGCTGGGTGTAATGCATGCCAATATATCATGTTAAAAAAAAATGTATGCACTCACTAACTGTAAGTCGCTCTGGATAAGAGCATCTGCTAAATGACTAAAATGTAAAATGTTACATGCCAAGTTTGCTGTCAGTGGAGGTTGGAGCCAGAACAAATATATGAGTGGACTGTATGCAGTGTCCGACAGCGACATAATTTTGCCTGTGTGTGTTTGTGTGTGTCAAGCGTAAGAGGGAAAGAAAGCACAACGCATCGAGTGCTCCTGCTCCTATGAAATGGGGTCCTCATTTAATTTTCTTCTCTTGACAATCACTCTGAATCTCTCCAAACGACAAGGGACCACAGCACTCACATGATGAAAATGTTGTGTGCGACACTCCAGGAAGTCAACAGGGGGCAGGGACCTGCACTTTCACTGCGGAATTAAAATAATGATAATAAAACAAAGTGTTCATTGTGTGTGCCACCAAGTCTGGCGGTTTGCCACTTTTCTAGTCACCATTGCATGAGAGGAAATGGCCAGTCCAATAAACACTGTTTCTTGAGTGTCGCTGATTGGGGGTTGGACAAAAAGTGTCCAGTGAGTAATCAGATAAGAGGAAGAGATGGGTAACAAATTATTTAAATTGATAATGGAGATATGAGGATACTAGTTGAAAATAGGAGACCTTACTGAGTGAAATTTTCTTGCTATATGCAGCAATTTTGACTACTTCACGCTGTTTAGTTGTTCACTGTAAAACTAAAAGCCAGATTTGAAATTCTCATCTTCTTTGGTTTACAGTGGCACATCTTAACTGTCTAAACAAATAAAACATCCTATTAATCATATCTATGTACTTCAATAATACGTAAATACAGCCTTTTCCAGAGATATATAATGTATCGCCTAATTCGATGGCTATATAGAGTATGTTGAATTACTTGGAAATTGGAGTAAGGTATGGCTCTGGTTTTCACAAAAAAGAAACAGCCATCACCTAGCCTATAACTGGTGCCCTTGGAGACCGCCAGAGAACACGTGTTAGGGAATGAGGAACCGAAGCATTACATAATCACTGAGATTATCAACAAGCTAACTGCTATTTACCAACCACAGCACACAGACTGAGTAGACACCACCATATTACCCTTTATCAGGAGAAGAAAGGTGTCCTTGAAAGTCAATATAGCCACAAGGAGGGAGATGCTGTATACCCATATGGTTCTGGTCAACAGTAATGCACTTGTAGGGTACAGGGTGCCATTTGGGACATAACCCCTGACAGTGTCTTCATCCACTTAAGTCCTCTGCTCATGAAAATAAAAATGCTGACGCAGACGTCGCTCTGTTCCATGCTATTTTCAAACTCAAATTCTTTCAGTAAGTCTCAATAATAGTGAAGTTCTTGGCTGGGGGTCCATAGCAGGGGCATGTACATGATTTAAAGGGTATGCAGTCTTGCTGTGCAGCCCTGTTGGCACATCAAACATTAACTGACCCCAAAGTCTCCCCACTGATGTGTCGAATTACCAAAGCCAGCTTAGAGAGGCCACGGAGCCCCCCCCCCACACACAAAGAGCCCGAGGGGGCACAGAGGGCTGTGTGGTAGAGAGAGTGGGCCAGGGCTGCTGAGCTAGCTCTTCATCATAAGCTCAGCATCAGCAAGTCAAGCCCAGAGCACAGAGGGCTAAACACAGCCAGCTCTCCCTCCCTCTCATCAGAAACCCTTATTACTACAACACAGGAGTCTGGCTTTGTCCCAAATAGCACCCTATTCCCTATATAGTGCACTACTTTTGAACAGGACCAAAAGCGCTCTGGTCTAAAGTAGTGCACTATATGTCACCGACCGGCTCAATTTGGTCTTATGTAGCAACATTTGAAATTTTGTTTTTTACATTGGATAAAAGTAGAGACTCAGAGCTAGAAAATTGTATATCTTATACTACAGTTGAGGAACAATGGGAAAGTAATTCTGCTTTGAAAGTTGATAAACTTGTAACCTCACTTCTGAGAAAATGTCCCTTGAATGTTTTGGTACATATACTGGAGAGCTCTTCTTTGTCTACACCTATTTAGCATCGTTCACACCCTCTTAAGCTTTAGCCCCACCCAGCTCTTTAAGGATTCACGTGAGGCCATGTGCTAAACAACCAAAGACTTCAAGACTAAAGGCTGGTTTATACTACGGGTGTGTTCGTAAATTCAATCTGGAGTGCCAAAGTGCGCTCTGAGCGGTCGTAAACTCAGAGCATTGTCAGATTGTCCGTTCGTAAATTCAGAGCGTTTCGCTGTCGGAGCGTTCAGCTCTCGGAGCGTTCAGAGCGCACACTGGACGCTCTGGCCAAGGAGTAGGGTTGATCCGAGCGTTCTGACCTAACAGCAGCAGTCAAGCACCCAAGCTAACTTGCTAGCTACTTCCAGACACAAATGAGGGAACAGCTCCCTCTAACCATTTAAATCGCCATAGCAGAGATGTATAGGCTGTTTTTATGTTATCCAGAGCGTTGGTGATTAAAACTGTGCTGCTGGCAACAATTTAATTACGCTTTTTTGCCAACGTTTACTGACACGGCCAAATTCAACAGGTGTTGAGCGTTCGTAAATTTGTCAGTTATTCTGCGCTCTGGCACACTCAGACGAGTGCTCTGAAATCGGACTAGATAGCCAGAGCGAATTGACCAGCTACATTATCGACAGTTGTCACAGTGACATCATGAACATTCTATTGACATGGTTACTTGCATAGTGGAGTCTTCGGTTTAGACATGTAAATAGCTAGCTAGCTTGCTAGCTAAACAATGAACCATAATCCTAACTCATAACGTTACAACCCTGCATGAATAGCTAGACTATCTTACCCGTATACATGGATGGATGCTTCTCCCTCTCGGTCATGGATGCCATGGTTGCCTTAGTTTGAATATGTAATCCGGAGACAGGTGTTTTATACAACAGCCTTCTGTGTGTTCTCCTTTCGACTGTCTGCATATTTGCAATCAAACAGCAGAATTTATCCATCTCCTTAGCCATCATACTCTAATTCCACCGTGCATTCCACTGATTTCAAAACTCGGTCCTCCAGAAAGTGGAGAGCAACACCTTTGCAGTTATACTATGTGATATCTTTCAAAAAAGCTGCATTAGAAAGGATTACCTACACATACTGACCAGCTCATGTTATAGACAGAAGCGTGCTTCATCTCTCGGCATGTCCAGTTCCTGTCTTTTTCTGTGGCTAAACCAACTAAGCTCGTAATTTAACAATTGTATTCGTATTTACAGATGGTATACAAGTTGGTTATTAAAAGGCACATGAAAGTTCACATGTTCCAGAAGGCATTTTTGCCAAAAAACGCATTTAGATTTTTCTAGTTCAAACGGCTCTCATGTAAAGTAGTGACGCGCCACATACGCCTAGTTTCCTGAAATGATTCACATATGGGGAATAGGGTGCCAATTGCAACGCAGACCTCCAACTCGGTAGAAGAAAGAAGCAGACAAATAATAAAAGATGACTAGTGGGAGACAACTGCCTCGCCAGAGATAAAAATACAATAAAAACATCACAGGCAGGTAAGAAGATGAATTATGAGTGACGTAAGAAAATAAAGGGCTTTTAAGTAGTTTTCTTTAATTTGAAGAAATCCTGCCGAAAACATTGAAAAGGCTAACAGGGGCTGCTAATTACATTTCTAATAATGATAATTAGTCATTTCATAATTGCCAAAAGAGGTGATTGCTAAGCACCAGTGTTCTGTTAGCGCAGATAGGACCAAAGCGCCCATTTAAGGATTGCATGTCAGTGTGCAGTTATTTGATGTCCGAAGGCAGCGGGGAAAAAACAAAAATTATTTCACAAAGAATTATCAGCTTAAATAAGTATTCGGTGGCAACATGAGAATCCAAAGACAGGGATATGTTTTTGTTTCAATAAGACACATGCAAGTGGGTAAGAGGACGCATGTTTTTTTTCTGGATCAAAAAAGGGGTGGCCTCCCGAGTGACGCAGCGGTCTAAGGCACTGCATCGCAGCGCTTGAGGCGTCACTACAGACCCGGGTTCGATCCCAGTCTGTGTCACAGCCGGCCGTGACCGGGAGACCCATGAGGCGGCGCACAACTGGCACAGCGTCGTCCAGGTTAGGGGAGGGTTTGGCCGGCCGGGATTTCCTTGTCCCGTCGCGCTCTAGCGACTCCTTGTGGCGGGCCGGGCGCCTGCAAGCTGACTTCAGTCGCCAGCTGGACGGTGTTTCCTCCGACACATTGGTGCGGCTGGCTTCTGGGTTAAGCGAGCAGTGTGTCAAGAAGTAGTGCGGCTTGGCAGGGTCGTGTTTCGGAGGACGCATGGCTGTCGACCATCGCCTCTCCCGAGTCCATAGGGGAGTTGCAGTGATGGGACAAGACTAACTACCAATTGGGGAGAAAAAAAGAGGTAAAAATAAAATAAAAAAGGGTCTTAGGTGGTGGGCATGGCAGAGGGTGTGGCAATGAGCGTGGTCGGTGTGGCTACATTTTAGAGGCCCCCATCTACATTCTACATATTCTGCCATGGAGCTGAGAGAATATTTTGCAGTTTTAAAGCTAGTTGCTAAATTCATTGTTCCTGGAATTTTCTATTTTACCTGACTGTCTACATTTTATTTTGATGATTTTTAGTTCTCAAAGATTATATTATTTAAAAAATATATATAGGTTCATTATCTTTTCTACATACTTAATATCTGGTTTTAGTGGTTGAAGTTCACACTTAGTTTTTCCATACCCACATTTTTTTTTTGAACATATATTTTTTTACACTGCTTAGACTTAAGCGACCCGGAAAAGGATTACAATGGCAGACAAAATCCCTGTGACAAAGTAAATGGAACAAAGTAGATTAGATGTTCCTACTAAGCTAGATTGACAACCTCATGCAAGATAAGAGTTGTGTTCTTGCTATCAAATGAAGAAAGAGGGAGAAGATATGTGCTATCATACGAGACAGATGTCCTTCCCATGCAATCCCTTTATTCATACTAGAAAAGCAGAACAGAGGGCTTGCTGGAAGAACACCATTTTTGCAATTACAGACACAAACGATTCCTGATCAATGTCTTGGCTGCTGTTGCAGAGCCAACTGTAATGGGACAGCAATTCAAAGCTGGCTCACTGGATTGTCTATTTGGAAGGTCGGATACAGTCGCATTTTGATGTCCCACAATTCAATTCATCATCCTTGAAAAAACGTCACTACGCCGCCACTGTATGATTTCCCCTTGATGTAGTATTTATCAGTAGTATACTTTTTATCCAACACATCTTGGAAAATGACCAATTGTACCAATGCTCCTCCGACAATTGAACCAAAGCTTAGAAAACCACTTGGAGAGGCATTAACATAATTTTTTTTGAGTGCACTACTTATACAGTGTCCCATCCCTTTTCACCCATGTGGCCTACCTCAGAATACTAAACGGTACGTGGTATAGGCTTCCACTAAAAGCGAGCGATTAATTCACAAGCCTGTCCTTAAACACACAGATGCCGAGATAAGATTAGCCGTAAATGGGGGGCGTGGTTATGGAGTTGAACTGAGCGGACGTGTTTTTAGTGCTCTCCTGCCAATTTCGGCTAAACTTCTTTTAAATTCTTTGAATCTCTTATTTTAAATCCTCATAACACGAACAGCAATTGTCTTGGACAATTTCAGGCGTATCTACAGCAATTATGAATCAGCTTAAATATAGTCCTCCTAAAACAAGAAGAACATCTCGCATCAACAACGTGGTCCAGGCTAGGCCAGTTAGCCCTGCTAACTCAGCCAGCTCTACTAACCCAGTTAGCCCTGAAAGCTCCTCACACCACGAGTCCGACATGACAACCAACGATGTCGACTACCTAGACCAGAACCAGACATTACTTCAAAACTAAGCTCGCTTGAGAACCACCACAGGAGGTCTAATTGTTAATCTACCCGTAAAAGTGGAAAATGGTGACACAGTTGCATTTCTCGAGAGATGGCTTCCCGAGGCATTGGTGCCGGACAACTTTCCGGACCCCCTGTGCATTGAAAGAGCCCATCGGCTTCAGGCTCCTACATGCCCTAGAAACCACCCCTCTCCTCGAGTCCTTATCATGAAGTTCCTCAACTTTCAAGACAAAGTCTGAGTGATGCGGAAAGCCAGGACTAAGGGTAAGGTGATGTACGGGGACCAAGAGATCATGTTCTTCCCTGACCAATCCGCGGACCTGCACCGAAAAAGAAAAGGTTACGACGGGGTCAAACGCCAACTCAGGTCCCTCAACATCGCCTATGTAATAGCCTTCCCAGCTAAACTACAGTATCTCACAAAAATGAGTACACCCCTCACATTTTTGAAAATATTTGAGTATATCTTTTCATGTGACAACACTGAAGAAATGACACTTTGCTACAATGTAAAGTAGTGAGTGTACAGCTTGTATAACAGTGTACATTTGCTGTCCCCTCAAAATAACACAACACACAGCCATTCATGTCTAAACCGCTGGCAACAAAAGTGAGTACACCCCTAAGTAAAAATGTCCATTGGGCCCAAAGTGTCAATATTTTGTGTGGCCACCATTATTTTCCAGCACTGCCTTAACCCTCTTGGGCATGGAGTTCACCAGAGCTTCACAGGTTGCCACTGGAATCCTCTACCACTCCTCCATGACGACATCACGGAGCTGGTGGATGTTAGAGACCTTGCACTCCTCCACCTTCCGTTTGAGGATGCCCCACAGATGCTCAATAGGGTTTAGGTCTGGAGACATGCTTGGCCAGTCCATCACCATTACCCTCAGCTTCTTTAGCAAGGCAGTGGTCGTCTTGGAGGTGTGTTTGGGGTCGTTATGTTGGAATACTGCCCTGCGGCCCAGTCTCCGAAGGGAGGGGATCATGCTCTGCTTCAGTATGTCACAGTACATGTTGGCATTCATGGTTCCCTCAATGAACTGTAGCTCCCCAGTGCCGGCAGCACTCATGCAGCCCCAGACCATGACACTCCCACCACCATGCTTGACTGTAGGAAAGACACACTTGTCTTTGTACTCCTCACCTGGTTGCCGCCACACACGCTTGACACCATCTGAACCAAATAAGTTTCTTGGTCTCATCAGACCACAGGACATAGTTCCAGTAATCCATGTCCTTAGTCTGCTTGTCTTCAGCAAACTGTTTGCGGGCTTTCTTGTGCATCATCTTTAGAAGAGGCTTCCTTCTGGGACGACAGCCATGCAGACCAATTTGATGCAGTGTGCGGTGTATGGTCTGAGCACTGACAGGCTGACCCCCCACCCCTTCAACCTCTGCAGCAATGCTGGCAGCACTCATACGTCTATTTCCCAAAGACAACCTCTGGATATGACGCTGAGCACGTGCACTCAACTTCTTTGGTCGACCATGGCGAGGCCTGTTCTGAGTGGAACCTGTCCTGTTAAACCGCTGTATGGTCTTGGCCACCGTGCTGCAGCTCAGTTTCAGGGTCTTGGCAATCTTCTTATAGCCCATGCCATCTTTATATAGAGAAACAATTATTTTTTTCAGATCCTCAGAGAGTTCTTTGCCATGAGGTGCCATGTTGAACTTCCAGTCACCAGTATGAGGGAATGTGAGAGCGATGACACCAAATGTAACACACCTGCTCCCCATTCACACCTGAGACCTTGTAACACTAACGAGTCAAATGACACAGGGGAGGGAAAATGGCTAATTGGGCCCAATTTGGACATTTTCACTTAGGGGTGTACTCACTTTTGTTGCCAGCGGTTTAGACATTAATGGCTGTGTGTTGAGTTATTTTGAGGGGACAGCAAATGTACACTGTTATACAAGCTCACTACTTTACATTGTAGCAAAGTGTCATTTCTTCATTGTTGTCACATGAAAAGATATACTCAAATATTTTCAAAAATGTGAGGGGTGTACTCACTTTTGTGAGATACTGTACGTCTGACTTACAATGGACGGTCACACAAGTTTGAATCTCCCTCTCAAGCAGAGGCGTTCATCCATGGCATACATCGTGAATCTTCTTTCTAGTCATGTTGCCGCTGTTAAATTTACCACCACTCTGGACTACTGAGAATTAAACCACCTTGGATTATGTGACTGTTGGCAAGCTAACTAACATTAGCTAATTTATTAGCTGCTAGTGTAGTATTGTAGCTAGCATAACAGTTAAGTGAATAATATGGCAAGCTAGCCCACTCAAAGTTTCCTTATATTACTTGTAGCCTGTATGTGCTCATCAGTTAGCTCAGTTTCTTCTATATGACAGGTGAGATAGCTGTCCATTGAACATTGGACGTCATGTTTAAGTTTATTTTTGTTATGTTGATAATTCTCTATCATTGGATTACATAAAACACTGTAAAATGCCGGCGAAGAGGTTTAGCTCTATGTCAACGTACTCGAAATGGCTAACGTTACCTCACTTATTTAGCCAGTGAGCCAGCCTTAACTCAGCGGGAACTTATTCATAAATTCTGCACCACGAGAAGTGTCGGGACTACTTTATATGAAGAGTTAAGTTTCAATCATATCCGTGGACTAAAATGATTGACACTCACGTGCAAGCCTGACATCAACATCATGTGCAAAGGGCCTTTGGGTAACGTAGCACATATTCAATGGTATCTCTTTTTCTCACGTAGCCTGTTCATTTATGATATTTTAGACTGTTCTTGGTTCATAAACTTACCATGGTATACTACGTTAACGCTGTATGGGCCATTTTGTTACTTGGTAGCTACTAGCAGCAAGCCCTATGTTGTGGATCATCTACAACTATTTTGGACTGTCCATACTGTAACGTTAACGTTAGTCAGGCTTCACTAACTAGCGTTACTGTTTAAGGTGGAGCTGTTCTTTGCTACTTTTCAAACAAATACTACGTGATATTTCACATATCATCTTGCTAGATATGCCTTTTGTTTTGTTTGTGAGGAGTAATGGGCGAGAGAAGGCAGGAGACACTTTTTTTTGTTTAGCGTCGCTTAGGTTAGACTGCTCCCTTTAATGGATCAGTCGTCCACCAGGCTACACTCTACGATTAGGGGGATGTTTTCCTCACTACAAAATATTAATGTGGTCCTTGTGGTTACTAAACATATTTTAGATATGCCTTTATGCTATAGCTTATTCCATGATTACATCTTTGGGTAAATGACTTCATATGTAAAACTGAAATTTACTTTGTGGAATGTCCGTGGAGTTGGTAAACTATTCAAGCTTAAAACAGGTCATTACTATGCTTAAACAACTTCATTCTTCTATTGTGTTTCTACAAGAAACTCACTTGTTGAAGGATGAGCTACTTAAAGTATGCAGGAGATGGCAAGGGCAAGTAATAGCATCCTGTTTCTCCTCTCATTCTCGTGGTGGTATGGTTTTAATTCACAAATCTGTTCCATTCAAGTGGATAATATTATAACTGATACAGATGGTAGATACATTTTGATACAGGGAACTCTTTTGAATGAGCATTTAATCAGGTAAAATGTGTATGGCCCTAATGATGATAATCCCAAATTCTTTGAGAATGTATTTCTACTGATAGTCTCCCTTCCTGGTAAAGTCCTAATGGCAGGGGATTTTCATTGCACTCTTGATCCTCATCTAATTCACTCCTCTGGTTTAGACACTTCCCACTAGCAGAGTAGAAAGAAATTACAGCGTTTCATTTAGTAATTAAATCTACGTGAACCTTGGAGGACTCGGAACCTGAGTAAAAGGGAGTATTCATGTTACTTGTCGACATATTCTCTTATAGACTACTTTTTAGTTTCTTGCTCATTGCTTCCCAACGTAGCAGGAAGTGGATATGATAGTATTCTTTTGAGTGACCATACCCCTGTGTCATTATTCTATAGGGATACAAAACTACTAAAAGGATCCTCTAGATGGCGTTTGCGTCCCAGATGGTTACAGGACCCAGACTTCTTACATTACGTTGGAGTGCATATACAGTTGAAGTCGGAAGTTTACATACACCTTAGCCAAATACATTTAAACTCAGTTTTTCACAATTCCTGACATTTAATCCTAGTAAAGATTCCATGTCTTAAGTCAGTTAGGATCACCACTTTATTTTAAGAATGTGAAATGTCAGAATAATAGTAGAGAGAATGATTTATTTCAGCTTTTATTTATTTCATCACATTCCCAAGTGGGTCAGAAGTGTACATACACGCAATTAGTATTTGGTCGCATTGCCTTTAAATTGTTTAACTTGGGTCAAACGTTTCGAGTAGCCTTCCACAAGCTTCCGACAATAAGTTGGGTGAATTTTGGCCCATTCCTCCTGACAGAGCTGGTGTAACTAAGTCAGGTTTGTAGGCCTCCTTGCTCGCACACACTTTTTCAGTTCTGCCCACAAATGTTCTATAGGATTGAGGTCAGGGCTTTGTGATGGCCACTCCAATACCTTGACTTTGTTGCCCTTAAGCCATAACTTTGGAAGTATGCTTGGGGTCATTGTCCATTTGGAAGACCCATTTGCAACCAAGCTTTAACTTCCTGACTGATGTCTTGAGATATTGCTTCAATATGTCCACATAATTTTCCTTCCTCATGATGCCATCTATTTTGTGAAGTGCACCAGTCCCTCCTGCAGCAAAGCACCCCCACAGCATGATGCTGCCACCCCCGTGCTTCACTGTTGGGATGGTGTTCTTCGGCTTGCAAGTACCCCCTTTTTCCTCCAAACATAACGATGGTCATGATGGCCAAACAGTTCTATTTTTCTTTCATCAGACCAGAGGACATTTCCCCAAAAAGTACGATCTTTGTCCCCATGTGCAGTTGCAAACCATAGCTTTTTTTATGGCGGTTTTGGAGCAGCGGCTTCTTCCTTGCTGAGCGGCCTTTCAGGTTATGTCGATATAGGACTCGTTTTACTGTGGATATTGTAAGGGATCGGGGGTTGGCTGGGTCTAGACAGAGTCTGACACTTCCCCTATCTACAGAGAGGGGGAGTCATCAGACTCGATCTGGTTCACCTGAGTTCTGAGCACACCTGTCCATAATTAGGGTAGGATATAAGGTGTGCTCAGAGGTTCAATCGGTGCGAGGTATTGTTCCTTTGTGACTTGCTAAGCGTTTTGTTCCGAGAGAGAGAGAGAGTTTGTTGTTTTTGATTACCCGTGTATCCGACCTGTGCCTTGTTGTTTGACTTCCCGAATTGCTTAATCCTCTACTTGTCTACCCCAGTGATTACCGTTCTCTGATCCTGTGCCTGTGACCTCGACTAAGCCCGCTCCTTTGGTGCCTCTGCCTGTCTATGCCTGGCCCGGTTTTGACCACAGCCCGCCCGACCACGATTAAGCTATTCCCTTGTCTGTACTCTAATAAAGCATCGCTATTCTGCGATTGGATCTTACCACTCTGTCCGAGTATTCATTACAGAATACCTCGCCATTACCATGGATCCAGCGGAATTACAGAGGCGATGGGAGATACAGGAGAAACGCATGGATGAACTCCTACAGCTACTCAACGCTGGTGCAGCGGAAGGCACCACCCAGAGTACGGTCAGTCCTCGTCATGCACCTCCGATTTCTATACCGACAAGGTACGACGGGGAACCTGGCAAATGTCAGGGGTTTCTACTCCAGATGTCCCTGTATGTGTCGTATAATCGTACTGTTTTTTCCGATGACCATAGCAGGGTGGATTTCATGATTTCTCTGCTAACGGGAAGAGCACTGGATTGGGCTACTGCGCTTTGGGCAGCTGAGGTCCCCGAGTTGAATGCGGAAGTTCAGTTCAAGAGACTGTTTCAAGAGGTGTTCGACCACCCAGTATCTGGGCATAGTGTGGGAGACCAACTATGCGAACTTCAGCAGGGCCGTCGCACAGTAGCCGACTACGCTTTAGAGTTCCGTACTATAGCAGCCAGTAGCGGATGGAGCGAAACTGCTTTGCTCACAGTTTTCCGAAGAGGGCTGCGCAAAGACGTACAGACTGAGTTGGCTTGTCGAGGAGATATCACTGCGCTACATGAGTTTATCAAAATAGCCATCTCTATTGATAATCTTATAGTGCAACACAAGGCTTCCACAGTCCGGGAGCCCTCGATCACTGGTCCTATGCAATCGACAGAGCGGAGGAGAGAATCTGAGGAGGAACCTATGCAACTGGGACGGTCACCTCTACCAGGTTCGGTGAGACAACAACGTCTGCAAGACAGACTATGCCTGTATTGTGGTCAGGCGGGTCATTTCGTTCGTCAATGTCCGGTACGACCTAACCGTACCCCAGGATATCGCCTCGGAACTGCCAAACCGGTGAGTGAGACTCCAGTGTTGAACATTACATCTAAACAAATGTATGTGCCTGTCACCTTATCTGTCGGAGAGAAAGTGCGCAGGTTGGAGGGACTTATTGATTCCGGAGCGGCTGCCAGCTTTCTGGATATGGGTCTTGCTGAGGAGTTGGGAGTTCAACTTATCCCAATTCAACCTCCCCTGAGAGTCAACGCGCTAGACGGTGAGCCCATGGGCACTGGGTTCATTACGCACCGTACCGGGGAAATCAAGTTACAAGTGGGCTCCCTGCACCATGAGAACATCATTCTGTTCGTCATCTCCGCCCCACGGGAGCCGCTAGTCCTTGGCCACCCCTGGCTCGTTACCCATGATCCGGTCATCTCCTGGAAATCTGGCGATATCACGGCTTGGAGTGAGGTATGTAAGGCTGAGTGCCTCATTTTACCTTGCAAAACGTCTACTGTGGAGGATGCGAAGGGTGCGGTGTCTACTGTTGTTCCTACAGAGTACCAGGATTACGCGCAGGTGTTCTCCAAGGAGAGGGCTTCCGTGCTACCACCGCATCGGGCCTGGGATTGTGCAATTGATCTGCTATCCGGGGCTACCCCTCCTCGCGGACGAATCTACCCTTTGTCTCAGCCGGAACGGGAATCAATGAGCAAGTATATTGATGAGGCACTTCAGCAAGGGGCCATTCGCCCATCTACGTCTCCCGCCGCATCCAGTTTTTTTTTTGTTAAGAAAAAGGATGGCGGACTTCGTCCTTGCATAGACTATCGAGGTTTGAACGATATCACCATAAAAAATCGTTACCCCCTTCCTTTGATTCCAGCGGCCCTCGAGCAGGTGGGGCAAGCCTCCATCTACAGCAAACTGGACCTAAGGAGTGCGTACAATCTGGTGCGCATTAGAGAGGGGGATGAATGGAAGACCGCCTTCATCACCCATCGAGGACATTATGAATATTGTGTTATGCCCTATGGACTTACTAACGCGCCCTCTGTGTTCCAGGCGTTCATGAATGACATTTTTAGGGACTTGATTGATCGTTTCGTCATAGTGTACATTGATGACATCCTAATCTACTCTAACTCTCTGAGTGAACATGTGTCCCATGTACGACAGGTTCTGGACCGACTCCGCCAACACTCTCTGTTCGTGAAGGCCGAGAAGAGTGAATTCCATGTCACAACGATTTCCTTCCTTGGGGCCATACTCACTCCCGACGGGGTAAGACTGGATGAATCCAAGGTACAAGCTGTACGAGACTGGCCTCAACCCCAGACGGTGAAAGAGCTTCAGAGATTCTTGGGGTTTGCCAATTACTATAGACGGTTCTTGCGTAATTTCAGCACCACTGCAGCTCCCCTGTCGGCGATGACCAGCCACAAGGGGCGTGGTCTGAAATGGACGGAGGGGGCAGTGCGGGCCTTTGAGACATTGAAACAACGATTTACCACCGTTCCCATTTTGTGTCAGCCGGATCCTACATTGCCGTTCATCGTGGAGGTGGACGCCTCGGAGGTTGGAGTTGGAGCCGTGCTATCCCAGCGCCAAGGTGAGCCGCCCAAATCACGACCCTGTGCTTTTTTTTCTAAGAAGCTGAATCCGGCCGAGCAGAACTACGACGTGGGAAATCGTGAATTGCTGGCGGTGAAGTTAGCCCTGGAGGAGTGGAGACATTGGCTGGAGGGAGCAGCTCATCCGTTCCAAGTGCTCACGGACCACCGCAATCTGGAGTATCTTCACAGTGCTAAACGACTGAACTCCCGACAGGCAAGGTGGTCTTTGT
This sequence comes from Coregonus lavaretus, assembly GCF_964263955.1. NCBI lineage: Eukaryota > Metazoa > Chordata > Actinopteri > Salmoniformes > Salmonidae > Coregonus > Coregonus lavaretus. The sequence continues at coordinate 15,746,690 of NC_139997.1, read as the reverse complement.
TCTTCAACCGTTTCCAATTCACTGTCTCTTATATTCCCGGGTCCAAGAATTGTAAGGCGGACGCGCTTTCCCGACGGTTCGAGCGCGCTGACAGACCGGTTGAACCAGAACCTATCCTCCCCATGAGTTGCCGTGCTGGCCCTGTGAGGTGGGCTATCGATGACACGATTCAGGAGAGCCTACAAGCGGAACCAGCCCCTCCAGAAACCCCGGTGTCGAAGGTGTTTGTACCAGCTTCGCTTCGACCTCAACTGATGGAATGGTGCCACACGTCGCTAGGATCTGGTCATCCCGGAATCACTCGAACTACTCGACTCATCAGTCGAAAATACTGGTGGGATTCCCTCACAGATGACGTCCGAGACTACGTATTATCCTGCCCAGTTTGTGCTCAGTCCAAGGCGCCTCGAGCACTACCGGAGGGCAAGCTGATGCCATTGCCAACTCCTCAACGACCCTGGTCGCACATCGCGATGGACTTTGTTACCGACCTACCAGAATCAGAGGGCCATACTGTAATTCTCGTGGTCATCGATCGATTCTCAAAGATGTGTCGGTTAGTACCCATGACCCGTTTACCTAACGCCACTCAGATGGCGGAGACTATGTTTAACCAGGTGTTCCGGCAGTTTGGTGTTCCAGAGGATATTGTTTCGGACCGGGGACCCCAGTTCGTATCCCGGGTTTGGAAGGCCTTCTGCGAACGCTTGGGTATCTCGGTGAGCCTCACCTCCGGATATCATCCCCAGGCCAATGGGCAGACCGAACGGCTCAACCAGGAAATTGGGAAGTATCTACGGCAACAATGTTCGCGGCAGCCGCAAGAGTGGAGCCGATTCCTTCCTTGGGCAGAGTATGCTCAGAACTCACTCATTTACACCTCCCTACGTCTAACGCCCTTTCAGTGTGTTCTAGGGTATCAACCACCCCTGTTCCCGTGGGATGCCGCACCCGGGATGGTACCGGCGGTGGACGAGTGGTTCCGTCGGAGTGCGCAGGTCTGGGAGACGGCCCATCAACATCTCAGTCAAGCCTCACAGCAGCAAAAGACCAATGCCGACCGACGCCGGAGACCTACTCCCACTTATCAAACCGGACAACGAGTGTGGCTGTCTACCCGAGACCTGCGGTTCCGACGGAGCTGCAAGAAGCTCCAACCCAGGTACATTGGTCCTTTCAAAGTTCAGAGACGTTTTAACCCTGTCACCTACCGTCTGTTATTCCCTCGACACTACAGGATAAACCCTACGTTCCACATCTCCCTGCTGAAACCTGTTCATTATAGCCCGATGTATCCACCAATCGCTCAACAACCTACTACACCACCTTTGGAGGATGAACAGGACACCACCTATACAGTCCACGAGATACTGGAGTCTAGACGGAGACGAGGGGGCATCGAATATCTCGTGGACTGGGAGGGATATGGACCGGAGGAACGGTCCTGGGTTCCTGCTAAGGACATACTAGACCCCGCTCTCAAGGCCACTTTCCACGCTGAACACCCAGATCATCCCGGACCCCGACCCAGAGGAAGACCACCCGGTAGAGGTAGAAGGCCGTCAGGAGCCAGCCCTGGGGAGGGGGATACTGTAAGGGATCGGGGGTTGGCTGGGTCTAGACAGAGTCTGACACTTCCCCGATCTACAGAGAGGGGGAGTCATCAGACTCGATCTGGTTCACCTGAGTTCTGAGCACACATGTCCATAATTAGGGTAGGATATAAGGTGTGCTCAGAGGTTCAGTCGGTGCGAGGTATTGTTCCTTTGTGACTTGCTAAGCGTTTTGTTCCGAGAGAGAGAGAGAGTTTGTTGTTTTTGATTACCCGTGTATCCGACCTGTGCCTTGTTGTTTGACTTCCCAAATTGCTTAATCCTCTACTTGTCTACCCCAGTGATTACCGTTCTCTGATCCTGTGCCTGTGACCTCGACTACGACTAAGCCCGCTCCTTTGGTACCTCTGCCTGTCTATGCCTGGCCCGGTTTTGACCACAGCCCGCCTGACCACGATTAAGCTATTCCCTTGTCTGTACTCTAATAAAGCATCGCTATTCTGCGATTGGATCTTACCACTCTGTCCGAGTATTCATTACAGATATAGATACTTTTGTACCTGTTTCCTCCAGCATCTTCACAAGGTCCTTTGCTGTTGTTCTGGGATTGAATTGCACTTTTCGCACCAAAGCACTTTCATCTCTAGGAGACAGAACGCATCTCCTTCCTGAGCGGTATGACGGCTGCGTGGTCCCATGGTGTTTATACTTGCATACGATTGGTTGTACAGATGAACGTGGTACCTTCAGGTGTTTGGAAATTACTCCCAAGGATGAACCAGACTTGTGGAGGTCTACAATTGTTTTTCTGTGGTCTTGGCTGATTTCTTTTGATTTTCCCATTATGTCAAGCAAAGAGGCACTGAGTTTGAAGGTAGGCCTTGAAATGCATCCACAGGTACACCTTCAATTGACTCAAATGATGTCAATTAGCCTATCAGAATCTTCTAAAGCCATGACATAATTTTTTTACATTTTCCAAGCTGTTTAAAGGCACCGTCAACTTATGACCCACTGGAATTGTGATACAGTGAATTATAAGTGAAATAATCTGTCTGTAAACAATTGTTGGAATAATTACTTGTGTCATGCACAAAGTAGATGTCCTAACCGACTTACCAAAACTATAGTTTGTTAACAAGAAATTTGTGGAGTGGTTGAAAAACGAGTTTTAATGACTCCAACCTAAGTGTATGTAAACTTCCGACTTCAACTGTAGACATTTATTTTACCTTGAACACTGACCAAACGTCAGCGAGTACCAGATGTGAGTCTTTCAAAGCATATATTAGAGGGCAAATTATATGTTTTACCAGTTTAAAATCAAAACAATTAAATCTGAAAATGAGAGATGGACAGCAAAATCAGAGAATTGGAGAGGGAAGCTTTTTTGGATAACTCCATAGAAGTAAACAAGGAATTATTTGCTCTTAAAGCTCAGTATGAAGAACTTCCACCTCAAAGGCTGCAAACAGCTTAACGAGGCTGATACAGTCCTATGATCAAGGTGAAAAACCTGGTAAATTGCTGGCCTGGCGCATTAAGAAGTTCAATTCAGACAGAGCCAGTAATGCAATTCATAATTTACACGGACAATTATCAATGGATCCTATAGAAATAAACCAAACATTTGCTTCCTACTACAACACACTTTACAACTTTGAATCTCCTGAGAACTTAACTAATCAGACATTTTTGTATGGTCTTGATTTTCCCTCTATTTCAGAAGACACAAAATTGGATCTGGAAAAGGAATTTGATGGTGTTGAAATATCTGATGCCAATTCCAATATGAAGGGAGGTAAAGTGGCAGGTCCAGATGGGCTCCCAATAGATATTTATAAGATATTAAAGAACAAACTTCTAGGTCCACTTTTGGATATGTATGCTGAATACTTTCAGCAAGGTTGTTTCCCCCCTCTAAGGAATGCTTTAATCCCTCTTATTCTGAAGCCTGATAAATTCAACAAAATGTGAAAGTTAGACTGATTTCTCTTCTGAACTCAGACTCAAAAAATATTGCTAAAGCTTTAGCCAGGAGATTGGATAGTGCTCCCATATCTAATACACGAAGACCAAAATGGCTTCGTGAAAAAATGTCAAGGTTTTCACAATGTGAGGAGATAGTGCACGTGTGAAGGGTCCCCTGATACTGCCATACTCTCACTTGATGCAGAGAAGGCATCCGATAGAGTTGAGTGGTCTTATTTGATGTGCTTAAGAGATTTGGGTTTGGGAACTACTTCTGTAAATGGATTAAGATATTATATACACCGACCCCACTGCAGAAGTTGCCACTAAATACTTGATTTTATAACCTTTTAAGCTTTTTCCGGGTACGAGACAAGGATGTCCGGCCAGTCCAGGAATCTTTCTTTTAGCTATAGAACCCTTTGCCATTGCATTAAGTGCCCACCCGTCAATTAGTGGAATTAAAACAGATTTTGAACATCGAGTGGCCATGTACGCCAACGATACCCTCTTACTCCTAACAGATCTAAAGAAGTCTCTTCACTCTCCAATTTAATTAATAACTTTGGTCAGTTGTCTGGGTTTAACGTTAATAAATCCAAATTGTCCATCCTTTTCATCAACAAGCAAGAGAGACTGAATCCAGTTGTACAGCATACATTTGTGAATACAGAACAAGGTTTCACATATCTTGGTATTAAAAATCACACCAGAAATTAGCTCCTTGAGTTTAACAAATTATGAACCCATGGTAACGAGTGTAACAGAATCCATCAACAGATGGACATCATTGCCTATATCTATTATTGGTAGAATAAATATAATTAAATTCAATCAAAATGTCTTTATCTATTTCAATCAATTCCTCTTGCTCCACCACCTTTATTTTTTCCAAAAATCAGAAAGATATTCTCACATTTTATCTGGAGCAACAGAAAACCAAGGCTTAAACTTTCTCTTCTTTATTTGCCCTATGACAGAGGGGGGTTGCAACTTCCAAACCTACAGTGGTATTACTGGGCTGCACAACTTAGGTCTGCAAAGTTTTGGTTCTCCAAGAAACCACACTTACCCTGGCTGCAGACTGAAATGCTGTCCACAAAAGGCTTAACCAATTTGGGGCAATGACAATTTCACACCTGGTAATAATGACTTGGGGTTTAAAGAATGGGCAAGGTATTGTTAAAGTAATTGACTTATACAATGAAAAAAGGGCTCATGTCATTTGAAGAACTAAAGGGAAGATTTAATTTACCACAAAAGCATTTTTTCAAATACTTACAATATAGAAGCTTTATTTTTTCCCTTCTAAAACAATCTGCCCTACAACCTCCTTTGACCACTTCAGAAACACTCTCTGTTAATATGTGTTATGGGAGAGGTCAAATTAGGTCATTATAAGGGAAAATGGTAGTTACTCATTAAGACAACTCTGATAGTAAGAGACTTCAGTGGATACAAGATATGCAGGAAGATATTTCAGCAGAGGACTGGGGTATGATATGCTCTAGAGCTCAGATACAGACAATAAAACACCCACCTGAGATTGTTGAAATACAATTGGATAATGAGAACATATAAACACCCCTGTTAAGCTCTACAAATTTGACCCTAATATCCCAGACCTGTGTGTTAAATGTAACACGCATTTAGGCACCTTGTATCATTGCCTATGGGAATGTGCTGAGATACAAAAGTTTTGGAGCTCAGTACTGTGCGATCTCTCTGAGATTACTTCTAACCCAATAACACTGATCCCTAAAGTTTGCATCCTAAATCTTTACCCAGAGAATCTCTCTTTACATAGGAGAGAGAAGAAAATGGTTGACCTTTGTCTACTACAAGGTAGAAGTTCAATTGCTCGCCACTGGAAGTATGTCAGTTCCCCCTCACTTGGTCATTGGTTAAAATAATTAACATCAAGCCTGGCTCTTGAAAAATTAACTTATATAGTGAAAAAGAAAGCCCCAGAGTTTTGATATTTGGGATCTGTTTGAGTTTTTGCACACCAGTGATATTGTAGAAGCATTGGAATTGTAAATATGTATATTCTCAATTTTTTAGGTGAATATTGGCTATTGTCGAAGCGTAATCTGCATTATCTGCGACTGCATATTATACTTTATTAATTTTTATTATTGGAAATGTGAGGACTATTTTTTTATTTTTCTGTGAATGTTTGGTTGTTATGTTTTTGTCTCTTTGGGTTGGCAGGGGGGGGGGCATTGTAGTTCTGTAATTGTTGATTGTCCTATTTGGAACTAATAAATGCATGTTTAAATAAATATTAGCTGTAAATATGGCTGCACGCTGGAAATAAGAGGAAACTAATTCCTTGTGTCTTGGGGGCATAGTTCCTCCAGAGTCCCAGTGGGTTGACCTGAAACAGCTGCTCTTGGAAAGTGCTGGCTAATAATGCTAATCAAAAGAACTGCATGACGGTGGACAAGCTCAGGACTGGCGGAGGCAAGTCAGACTATAAAACACTGCGGAAGTATCTCTGCCCCGTATGTCAATATCATCTCGGATCATGACACCATTACGACGATACAACCCAGAGACAAATTGACATTCTCTTTCTTTGTCCTAGTGTTGTAGACTGGTTGGTGGTAGTCACCTCTAGTTTCTCCAGAGTGGTTCTAGATCTGGTGCTGCTAGTCTGTGGTAGATTCGTTGAAGCACAATGACAGGCTATCTCTTGGGGGCTCATAACACAGGTGTGTGCCTTGCGGTTGGAGGGGATGAGGTGGCGGTGGCACACATGGAACATCTTCCTTTTAATGGGCTGCTGGGAAACGAAGGAGGCTTTTCATCCAAGCAGAGCTCACGCCAACCCCGGACATCAATGGGCACTAATGAACATCTTTCCAAAAAAGCAGAAAAACAACGATGTCATGAGCCAACGGATATCTGTTTTTATATCAGCCAAGCTTAGTGGAGCGAAAAGCAGAGAAATATATATTTTTTTTAAAGGCCTTATGCCGGAACAATGACAAGTGCATCAGGCACCATCCTGGTTTTATCATTACTGGTGCAAGTTACATCATCTGCCAAGAGCTTAAACAGTTATTTTTTCAGCTCAGGTACACAGAGTTCCAAAGCAAGTCTACCACATTCACCACTAGACTGCTGTTAGATGTGTTTACTTTGAAAGCCTGTGCACTATAGTGCTCAAGGACAAATTGAGAAACACTGGCACTTTGCAAAGCCCACATTGACATAGTTTTGAATGTCAATTTTTATAATGACAAATGCCCCGACTTGCTCTAGGCCTACATTGTTCGAAAAGTCGCTGAGGGTTTGCAAACACATACATTCTTTTGAGGCAGGAACACAACTGTCAATGCCTAATACCCCAAAGCATGCCAATGCTCTAATTTGTCAAGGCACTGTTCATGCTTGTAAAACTTGACTAACATGAGAAATGGGAATATGAAACAGTACACTCATAAATATGCAATGGCCCTTCTCAACATCTATCCATCTATTGCCTGAGTATACCCACATACATAGGCCATTGCATATGGTGCAGTTTCCAAGTTACCGTAACACAAGGCGAAATTTAGCATGACGCTAATGACAGCTTTCAAATCAAAGCCTGCAACGTGTAGAAAATTAACCGTTCCGCAATGGAAAGTCGCCGCACTTTGAATATGTCGTTTATCAATTAATCCAACTAAGAAACGTGACAAGATGGCGTATTGAACACACAGCGGTGCGAATCACCTCAAGATAAAAACGTAATATTCAATATCAGTAAGTTAGACTAAATATTAGCACTTCATATACTCTTGGGTAATAACATTCAATCTGGATAATAACCCAAAACAAATCATAAGGCTAGAGAAATGCATCGACAAATATTACGACAACAAGCAACACTCAAACATGACGAGGGTAAACATGGAGAATCAATCTTACGCGACTCCAACGGATACAGATGAGTTATGCTTTTCACCACTCGGACTGGTAAGTGTGGAAAGCGATCTGTTGAAGTTGATAAATGACAAACTGGGCATACTAGAATTAGTCAGTAAGGATGTAAAGGAGTTGAAGGCGAGCCTTGAAATTAGTGACGAAAATGCTGTGATAATGGAGAAAGATACAAAAAAGCTAAAAGGAACAGTCACTAAGATAGAAACGGACATTAATCAACTTAAAAAGGAGAACAACTTTCTGAAAGAAGCCTTAGACATACAGACTAGATCTGAGAGAAAATCTAGTACTTACAGGTATCCAAGAAAAAGAAGGAGAGGTTATCTTACAGCGCTTCAAATCACACTCGATGCTGTCTATAAAATCCAACTTGAACGTGTACACCGTTTCGGACAAAGATATGAGCGTCCAATCGTTGCCAAATTTGCTTTCTTTGAGGATAAAGTAATGGTTAAAAGCTTAGGTAAAAGACTTGCTGGCACCAAAATAGGCATGAATGATCAGTTTCCGAGGGAGATTGCAGAACGGCGCAAAGTTCTGTACCCAATCTTCAAGGAAAATAGATTAAAAGGGAAGTGCGTTGCTCTCGTAGTCGATAAACTGTATATTGATAACCAAATGTTACGCGACACAGACTACTCCATGGCTATTTTGAAAGTTCTAATAGAGTCGTCGAATAATAGAACACCCAATACTAGCAATGGTAGGGATCGTAATAATAAAACACATTTATAGTATTTATAGTATTTTATAAAGGGATAAGATGGCATTAGAAGAAAGGATAACTAGCAAAATAATAAATTGACATCTTGAAATATAATTAGAACACAAAAGTACTCAATCAACATAGTGGAGATAGAAACATTGCAAACAGAAGACATAGAAGGCACAGTATGTGGGCATGTGTGGAACTATTGTGATGGAAGGTGTGGTGTGCGTTTTGTGTTTGGAAAAGTGTGGCGAGAAAGGAAATGGTTGCATATCCCAGAACCAATGTGTGTCTGTGAGCAGGGGTTGTGAGAGAGTGCTTAAAATTTTGTGTAGATGAGGGATATACATTTTAAAATAAAGTATACAGTACCTGTCAAAGGTTAGGACACACCTACTCATTCAAGGGTTTTTCTTTATTTTTACTATTTTCTACATTGTAGAATAATAGTGAAGATATCAAAACTATGAAATAACACATATGGAATCATGTAGTAACCAAAAAAAGTGTTAAACAAATCAAAATATATTTTCTATTTGAGATTCTTCAAATAGCCACCCTTTCCCTTGATGACAGCTTTGCACACTTGACATTCTCTCAACCAGCTTCACCTGGAATGCTATTCCAACAGTCTTGAAGGAGTTCCCACATATGCTGAGCACTTGTTGGCTGTTTTTCCTACACTCTGCCGTCCAAACCATCTCAATTGGGTTGAGGTCGGGGGATTGTGGAGGCCAGGTCATCTGATGCAGCACTCAATCACTCTCCTTCTTGATAAAATAGCCCTTACACAGCCTGGAGGTGTGTTGGGTCATTGTCCTGTTGAAAAACAAATGATAGTCCCACTAAGCCCAAACCAGATGGGATGGCGTATCACTGCAGAATGCTGTGGTAGCCATGCTGGTTAAGTGTGCCTTGAATTCTAAATAAATCACAGACAGTGTCACCAGCAAAGCACCCCACACCATAACACCTCCTCCTCCATGCTTTACGGTGGGAACTACACATGCAGCGATGATCCGTTCACCCACACGCGGCTCACAAAGACACGGCGGTTGGAACTAAAAATCTCAAATTTGGACTCCAGACCAAAGGACACATTTCTACCGGTCTAATGTCAATTTCTCGTGTTTCTTGGCCCAAGCAGGTCTCTTCTTATTAGTGGTTTCTTTGCAGCAATTTGATCATGAAGGCCTGATTCACACAGTCCCCTCTGAACAGTTGATGTTGAGATGTTTCTGTGACTTGAACTCTGTGAAGCATTTATTTGGGCTGCAATTCCTGAGGCCGGTAACTCTAATGAACTTATCCTCTGCAGCAGAGGAAACTCTGGGTCTTCCATTCCTTTGGCGGTCCTCATGAGAGCCAGTTTCATTATAGCGCTTGATGGTTTATGCGACTGCACTTGAAGAAACTTTCAAAGGTCTTAAAATGTTCCGTATTGACTGACCTTCATGTCTTAAAAGTGATGATGGACTGTCGTTTCTCTTTGCTTCTTTGAGCTGTTCTTACCATAATATGGACTTGGTCTTTTACCAAATAGGGCTATCTTCTGTATACCCCCTGATGGGAGAGCATAATATACAAGGAAATTCTCAAAGCTGCTAATGAGAACCATGACGACCTTGTACCTAGCCGGTGGGAATTCCGGTGGGGTACCCCCATCCAGGTAGTGGCAGTGCTGGCAACACTGGCTGCAGTAATCCAAGGGGATGGGGTCAGCCAGTGTTGGGGCATATTATTGTGTCCCTGGTGGCACAAAATAATCAAAGGCCTGACTGCACAGAGATGCTTGGGGAAAAAGGTTACAACGGGGGACCAGAGTGTGTGTGTTTCAGGGGAAGGAGGTGGATCTGATCTCCATCACCTAGGACTTGAAATTAGTTAAATCAAATCTCAAATGTGTCAATTTTTGCTCGATCTTGCATGCTTTCTCAAATAGCTGTAACTGTATATGAATTTGTAAAATCAGGTCCTTTCTTGAGTTGGGCTCTGGGATGTAACAACCATTGCGCATCTGAGTTTATGGTTGATTGTGGAGGAAAGGGGTTGAGTACGTAAGAGTGTGTGTGTGTGTGTGTGTGTATCCACATCTGTTGCAAGGGGGTAAGGATGTTTAGGAGAATATAAGATGAACCACAATAATTGTTTGCTAAAATAATAATTGCTTGACAAAAATGTAATGTGTTGGCAATCTGGGTTATAGGCAACAATCCTTTGCATGAACTGGTGACTTTATTACGCATATTAATTGATAATGATGGAAATTAAGATATGCAAGATATTTGAATATAAATATTTTTAATAGCTATATATATAGCGGGGGGAATAGTGGAGAACAATTGTCCAAACAGATCCGCAAGGTAGATGGATGATTTTAAATATGTTATTCGACCATAAACAGATATGGCTCATTAACCTTTACGGAACAAATAATGATGATCCACGCTTCTTTGAAAATATACAATAATTTATCAACCCTGAAAGCAATACAAGACTATTATTATGGTGGGAGATTATAATACTGTTTTAAATAGCTCAATGGACCGTAAAGGAAATCACACTACAAACTATCACCCTCATGTTCTTAAGGAAATCATGAATGTCATGGATACGTTACAACTAGTGGATATATGGAGGCTTAAATATCCTGACCTAGTGAGATATACATGGCGGAGACTCAATCAAGCTAGTCGTCTTGACTTCTTATGTCATTCTCGTTGGCACCAAACGTTAAAAAAGTGTTGGTAGGGGACAGAATGCGGTCGGACCATCATATAGTTGGCATATACATTACTCTTACTGAATTTCCACGTGGGCAAGGATATTGGAAATGTAATCAAAGCCTATTGGATAACTTGTTTTTAACTAGGACAGAGGAATTTATAACTGCATTTTTCCGACATAACATAGGTACAGCAAATCCCTTTATTGTATGGGACACTTTTAAATGTGCCTTTAGAGGCCATGCAATTCAGTACTCATCTCAAAAACAAAAGCAATTTAGGTCAAAAGAGTCCATACTAACAAAGGAAATAGGTCTAACAGAACAGATAGATAGTTTTTATTGCTAACAGAGGCTCAGAATAAATTAGAGGAAAAACAAAAATAAATTATCTTTCTTGAATAAGTTCCGCCAAGTGTAATATATTATCAAAATAAAGCAAATTGGATGGAATATGGGGGAAAATGCACAAAATTATTTTTTTATCTTCAACAAAGAAATGCTACCAAAAGGAATTTACTGAAACTGGTTACAAATGACGGAGTCAACCATGATTCACCAAATTATATTTTGGAGGAAGCAGAGTACCATAAGCATATGTTTTCGTTTCAGGTCGCCTCCATCTCTTCTAACTGAAGCTAATTGTCTGGATTTCTTTCTATTGATAATGTAAAATTAACAGCCATACAGAAAGACTCATGTGAAGGTGAAATTACAGAGGAGGAACTTCTGGATGCAATTAAATACTAAGTCCGGGAAAACTCCAGGGTTGGACGGCATACCAGTTGAGGTTTACCAAAGCTTTTTTGATATACTCAGAGGACCGTTATTAGCATGTTTTAACCACTCCTATGTAAATGGTAGATTATCAGACACTCAAGAAGAAGGTCTGATGTCATTATTACTGAAACTGGATACAAGTGGGAAATATAAAGATCCAGTCCATTTAAAAAAATTGGAGGCCCCTTACGCTTCAGTGTTATTATGCAAAAATTCTAGCAAAATGTAGAGCGCATAGAATTAAAAAGGTATTGCCAGACATTATTCATTTTAAAATCAGACAGATATTTACATGGACGATACATTGGAGATAATATCAGGCAAGTACTGGAAACAATAGAACACTATGAAAAATCTGGGAAACCAGGCCTGCTATTTATAGCGGATTTGAAAAGGCTTTTGATAAAGTACGACTGGAGTTTAAATATAAATGCCTGGAGCATTTCAATTTGAGAATATCTTATAGAAATGGGTTAACATCGTGTATATTAAACCTAGGTGTAAAATAGGAAATAATGGCGCTCTCTCAGAAAGTTTTAAACTGTCAAAGAGGAGTAAAACAAGGTTGTCCACTATCGGCATATCTATTTATTATGGCCATCGAAATGTTAGCTATTAAAATCCGATCCAACAACAATATCAAGGGATTAGAAATCCAGGGCTTAAAAACAAAGGTGTCATTGTACGCTGATGATTTTAAATCCACAACTTGAATCCCTCCACAGCCTCATAGAGGATCTAGATTTTCTAACCTCTCTGGATTACAACCAAATTATGATAAAATGTACTATATTACGTATTGGATCACTACAAAATACAAATCTTACATTACCGTGTAGTTTACCAATAAAATAGTCTGATGGTGATGTGGATATACTCGGTATACATATCCCAAAATAAATAAATGATCTCACTCCAATACATATTAATAGAAAGGTAGCAAAAATAGATAAGATCTTGCTACCATGGAAAGGTAAATAGCTGTCTATTTGTGGAAATATCACCCTGATTAACTCTTTAGTATTATCCCAGTTTACCTTTGCTTATGGTCTTGCCTACGCCTTACAGTTTTTTTTTATGATATGAGAAAAAAATATTCAATTTTATTTGGAACGGCAAGCCAGACAAAATTAAACGGGACTATTAATATAATGAATAACTCAGATCAACCTTAACCACCCCATCTGCCTCTGAGTTACAGACTCTCTCTCCGACAGGTTGCAGACTGGGCAGATGGGTGGCTATGTTTGTCCCGTAACATTGGCTGCATCCCAAATGCCACCCTATTCCACTATATATGGAATAACGTGCCATTTGGGACACAGCCACAAGCAACCCTCTTATAATATAATAATATAATATGCCATTCAATCCCCTACTCCAAATATTGGCATCAGGTACATGCTACAGGTCCATCAAAACAAGACCAGGGTCCTGTGCAGTAGAGTGCACAGAGGGAAACAGAGAGGGATTTATTCTTGGCACAGATAGTTACATTGTGCATTCAAACCACTCCAAACTTTTTTTATGGGCTATACGAATGTCAAGCAATAATCCACTATAAATAATAAATAAGTGAAAGGTAATTTGAAATGGTAATAGTTTATAACTAGTCATAAGTGGTGGGAGCATAGGATCAACTCTAGCAAAATCTTGTTTAAGTTTGAATGCTGACTAGGCCTTTCTAGACAGAGGCTGAAGATTTTTATCATTCTGGGCCCAGTTTCCCGATAGCACATAGGCTTAAGAGTGTTTTAACGATGCAGCTTTCCTACAACAGCCGAAAATGTCACATGCGTTTCCCAAAACATCACGCAGAGAGAACGGTCACTAAGTGCGTCGTTCTTTGGAGCATGTGTCAATTCTAATAGGATCGAAAGAAAGGGAGTGCTGCTCTTGGGTCGGCTTTCTCCATTCAACTCTTTCCTTAACATTGAATGATTTCACACTACTGGAGATGGATCAGCTCCTATAGAGATTACCACCTGTGGCTGCAAATATGGATTTGGCTTATTCTAATGTTATGCTTACCAATTTGACACATTGAGCACAAGGCTACACATCATGAAATATATTGAGACCAATTACTGACAGGAGCTTACAAGTAGCAAAAAATCAATTTATTGAACATTAAATATATTTCAATATGATTGAAATAGGCATATAGCTTACTGTATTTATATTTGCAGTCATAGGTTTTAATTTGAATATTTGTTTTATATGTTGCTTGTTTGTATGAATTGCGCAAAGACATTGGCAACTTTGTATTTGTAGTCAACTTTGTTCTGAAGTTATGTGGTCTGACGGATAAACCAAGTGATTTTATGTTTAGCGGAGATCTTCTGTGTATGAAGTGATGTGGGAGAGGGAATGGCCGGCAGGGATGTAGCTCAGTTGATAGAGCATGGCGTTTGCAACGCCAGGGTTGTGGGTTTGATTCCCACGGGGGGCCAGTATAAAAAAAAAATTAAAAAAAATGTATTCATTAACTGTAAGTCGCTCTGGATAAGAGCGTCTGCTAAATGACTAAAATGTAAAATGTAAAAATGTATGGCAATCACAGAGGTCAGACATTTATTGTAGTTGGCCACCAGGTTTGCACACATCTCAGGAGGGATTTTGTCCCACTCCTCTTTGCAGATCTTCTCCAAGTCATTAAGGTTTCGAGGCTGACGTTTAGCAACTCGAACCTTCAGCTCCCTAAACAGATTTTCTATGGGATTAAGGTCTGGAGACAGGCTAGGCCACTCCAGGACGTTAATGTGCTTCTTCTTAAGCCACTCCTTTGTTGCCTTGGCCGTGTGTTTTGGGTCATTTTCATCCCGGAATACCCATCCACAACCCATTTTCAATGCCCTGGCTGAGGGAAAGAGGTTCTCTACCAAGATTTGACGGTACATGGCCCCGTCCCTCATCCCTTTGATGCTGTGAAGTTGTCCTGTCCCCTTAGCAGAAAAACACCCCCAAAGCATAATGTTTCCACCTCCATGTTTGACGGTGGGGATGGTGTTCTTGGGGTCATAGGCAGCATTCCTCCTCCTCCAAACACGGCGATTTGAGTTAATGCCAAAGAGCTCCATTTTGGTCTCATCTGACCACAACACATTCACCCAGTTCTCCTCTGAATCATTCAGATGTTCATTGGCAAACTTCAGACGGGCATGTATATGTGCTTTCTTGAGCAGGGGGACCTTGCGGGCGCTGCAGGATTTCAGTCCTTCACAGCGTAGTGTGTTACCAATTGTTTTCTTGGTGACTATGGTCCCAGCTGCCTTGAGATCATTGACAAGATCCTCCCGTGTAGTTCTGGGCTGATTCCTCACCGTTCTCATGATCATTGCAACTCCACGAGGTGAGATCTTGCATGGAGCCCCAGGCCTAGGGAGATTGACAGTTCTTTTGTGTTTCTTCCATTTGCGAATAATCGCACCAACTGTTGTCACCTTCTCACCAAGCTGCTTGGCAATGTCTTGTAGCCCATTCCAGCCTTGTGTAGGTCTACAATCTTGTCCCTGACATCCTTGGAGAGCTCTTTGGTCTTGGCCATGGTGGAGAGTTTGGAATCTGATTGATTGATTGCTTCTGTGGGCAGGTGTCTTTTATACAGGTAACAGCTTGTTACCATTATAAAAGACACCTGGGAGCCAAAAAAATTCTGATTGAGAGGGGATCAAATACTTATTTCCCTCATTAAAATGCAAATCAATTTATAACATTTTTGACATGCGTTTTTCTGGATTTGTTTGTTGTTATCCTGTCTCTCACTGTTCAAATAAACCTACCATTAAAATTATAGACTGATCATTTCTTTGTCAGTGGGCAAACGTACAAAATCAGCAGGGGATCAAATATATTTTTCCCTCACTGTATACACACACACACACACACACACACACACACACACACACACACACACACACACACACACACACACACACACACACACACACACACACACACACACACACACACACACACACACACACACACACACACACACACACACACACACACACACACACACACACACACACACACACACACACACACACACACACACACACACACACACACACACACACACACACACACACACACACACACACACACACACACACACACACACACACACACACACACACACACACACACACACACACACACACACACACATACACACCCTATGTGTTTGAATAAAATCAACTATACTGAGCAAAAAATAAACTAAACATGTAAAGTGTTGGTCCCATGTTTCATGAGCTGAAAAAGATCCCACTAACTTGTTTACATCCCTGTTAGTGAGTAGTTCTTCTTTGCCAAGATAATCCACCTGACAGGTGTGGCATATCAATAAGCTTATTAAACAGCATGGTCATTAAACAGGTGCATTTTGTGCTGGGAACAATAAAAGGCCACTCTAAAATGTGCAGTTTTGTCACACAACACAATGGCACAGATGTCTCAAGTTGAGGGAGCGTGCAATTGGCCTGCTGACTGCAGGAATGTCCACCAGAGCTGTTGCCAGATAATTTAATGTTGATTGTTTTAGAGAACTTGGCAGTACGTCCAACCGGCCTCAAAACCACAGACCACGTGTAACCACGCCAGCCCAGGACCTCCACATCCGGCTTCTTCACCTGCGGGATCGTCTGAGACTAGCCACCCGCACAGCTGATGAAACTGAGGAGTATTTCTGTCCGTAATAAAACCCTTTTATGGGATAAACTCATTCTGATTGGCTGGGCCTGGCTCCCCACTGGGTGGGCCTATGCCCTCCCAGGCCGACCCATGGCCGCGCCCCTGCCCAGTCATGTGAAATCCATAGATTAGAGCATAATGAATTTATTTCAATTGACTGATTTCCTTATATGAACTCTAACTCAGTAAAATCGTTGAAATTTATGTTTGTTGCGTTTATATTTTTGTTCAGTATACATATGCACTGAGCTTGTCTGATGCTTTAAGTACACTGTTTGATTAAATAATTTAGACACAAATGACTCAAGAGCACGACGGTCACACTGTGTAAAAAAAAATGACAGCGAGTGCCTGTGTGAAACAACAAAGCAAAATGGATGTGGAAGACGTGAAAAATAAACTCGAAACGGGCAAATGTTTACTGGTTGCTCAGGAGAGAAAGGGGAAGTCAGATCTGTGAAAGACATTTGACTTAGTTGTGGAAACTACTGGAGATCAAGAAAAAGGTGCAAGTGTTGCGTGAGTATTATTTATGCCAAACGGTTGCTGTTAGATTTGCTCCAGTCACCCGAGAGGGCCCTCATCCCAGTCATTTGCAGTAGAAAGAAAAAGAGATATCGCGGAAGGAGATCGGGGGGCCTGGTAAGGAGCCGGCGATGAGAGGCTAATCTGCATTTGCCATCGATACTATTGGCCAACGTACAATCCCTTGATAATAAAGTTGACGAACTACAAGCACGTATATCCTACCAACAGGACATTAAAAACGGTAATATCTTATGTTTCACAGAGTCGTGGCTGAACGAAGACATGAATAACATACAGCTGACGGGTTATACACTGTATCGGCAGGATAGAACAGCAGCCTCTGGTAAGACAAGGGGTGGTGGTCTATGTATATTTGTAAACAACAGCTGGTGCATGATATCTAAGGAAGTCTCTAGGTTTTGCTCACCTGAGGTAGAGTATCTCATGATAAGCTGTAGACCACACTATCTACCAAGAGAGTTTTCATCTATATTCTTCGTAGCGGTCTATTTACCACCACAAACCGATGCTGGCACTAAGACCGCACTCAATGAACTGTATACGGCCATAAGCAAACAGGAAAACGCTCATCCAGAGGCAGCGCTCCTAGTGGCCAGGGACTTTAATGCAGGGAAACTTATATCCGTTTTACCAGCATGTTAAATGTGAAACCAGAAGGGGAAAAACTCTAGACCACCTTTACTCCACACACAGAGATGCGTACAAAGCTCTCCCTCGCCCTCCATTTGGCAAATCTGACAATAATTCCTGCTTACAAGCAAAAACTAAAGCAGGAAGCACCAGTGACTGAGTCAATAAAAGAGTGGTCAGATTAAGCAGATGCTAAGCTACAGGACTGTTTTGCTAGCACAGACTGGAATATGTTCCGGGATTCTTCCGATGGCATTGAGGAGTACACCACATCAGTCACTGGCTTCATCAATAAGTGCATCGATGACGTCTTCCCCACTGTGACTGTATGTACATACCCCAACAAGAAGCCATGGATTACAGGCAACATCCGCACTGAGCTAAAGGGTAGAGTTGCCACTTTCAAGGAGTGGGACTCTAACCCGGACACTTATAAGAAATCCCGCTATGCCCGCCGACAAACTATCAAACAGGCAACGCGTCAATACAGCACTAAGATTGAATCGTACTACACCGGCTCCGACGCTCGTCTGATGTGGCAGGGCTTGTAAACTATCACAGACTACAAAAGGGAAGCACAGCCGCGAGCTGCCCAGCGACACGAGCCTACCAGATGAGCTAAATTACTTCTATGCTCGCTTCGAGGCAAGTAACACAGAAAAATGCATGAGAGCATCAGCTGTTCTGGACGACTGTGTGACCACGCTCTCCGTAGCCAATGTGAGTAAGACCTTTAAACAGGTCAACATTCAGACGGATTACCAGGACGTGTACTCCGAGCATGCACTGACCAACTGGCAAGTGTCGTCACTGACATTTTCAACCTCTCCCTGTCTGAGTCTGTAATACCAACATGTTTCAAGCAGACCACCATAGTCCCTGTGCCCAAGAACACTAAGGTAACCTGCCTAAATGTCTACCGACCCGTAGCACTCACGTCTGTAGCCATGAAGTGCTTTGAAAGGCTGGTCATGGCTCACATCAACACCATTATCCCAGAAACCCTAGACCCACTCCAATTTGCATACCGCCCCAACAGATCCTCTTATACGCTGCTGCTACTCTCGGATTATTATCTAAGCAGTCACTTTAATAACTCTACACATTGACTCGGTACCGGTACCCCCTGTATATAGCCTCGCTATTGTTATTTCACTGCTTCTCTTTAAATTATGTTACATTTATTTCGTATTATTTTATATTGTATTTTTTTGTGATTTTTTGGGGTATTCTTTCTTAAAACTGCATTGTTGGTTAAGGGCGTGTAAGTAAGCATTTCACTGTAAAGGTCTACACCTGTTTTATTCGGAGCATGTGACAAATAAAATTTGATATTACAATATTATAATTTTCTGACCATTTTGAAGTGTAAACACTAAATAAATAAGTGTACCAGAGAGTCTAACGAAAAAAGATAAAGCCTTTATTACAGCAGACTAAAAACAGTTGCATGCCTTCGTGAATTGCGGTTTATTTATTGTTTAGACTAATTATTTAAAGCTCCCTTTGTTATTTAATTTTAAAACAAAAATTATTGATTGCATTTCAAAGCATGAATATCTCATATGCTGTGTGATGGCATGAACAAATGAATGATTAATTGATACAGTAGCCTATATATTGAAATATAGGCCTAAGTAAGTTACGGTATTAAGACTAAACAGGACATGCTCTTAGGCCTACAGCTTGATGGTGGTTATACAAGGCTACTATACAAAGCCTACTAATGATAACATTACTTATTATTATTATAATGATGATCATAATAATAATAATAGTAATAATAACAATAAGGTGGCGATCAAGAAAAAGGAGGGTATAGGAGCGAGAGCTGCGTGCATATTACCCGTGACAAACAGGTGCTGTTAGACTGCAATATACATTTTCTGCCTGTTTGGAACAGTGTAAACACTAAATAAAATATAAGTAATACCAGTCTGTTCTAACGAATAAAAAAAATTAAGCCTTTATTATAGCCTTGCAAAGATTAAAAACAGCAAAATCTGCAAAATTGCTGTATCCAACATTTTGCCGTTGCATGAGGCTTGGTGCTCACGGAATCAGTAGACTACTAAGCAAACACTCAAAAAGACAACAGAAGCAAGATCTGTCTTATTTCTGTAGATATATGGATGATTTATAAAGCCAGGCACATTTAACAGTTAGGCTATTGATTATAGCCATAATTAAGTTGGGGTTTGCGCTCAATTTTTAGACAATTAGGCTAAGCCCTATTCCCACGGGACCAGCGTTACTAGAGAACGTTGGATATGTAATTATATCCCCAAAATGTCCGTTATTCCAGAGGACGATTCGGACGGGAATAGTTTTTTTCCAAATTGCCCCATGTGGTTCTTTCTTTTCCAATAAATTGACAGTTATGACAGAAGCCTGGAGGTTTTTTCAAGGAGTGAAGATATTTCAACAAGTCCAGGCGATAACAGGGCTACACAGCTTGGTTCCCAAGTTTCTAAACCATACCAAACCATCTTTGGAATAGTGTCGTGTGATCATAATCATTAGTATAATTTAGCGATCCGCAGTAGACGTCCTAAATGCCCCCCAGCCTTCAGATGTGAGCTTAACAGTGCACTTGCGCTATGGATGCAAAAGTGAACTTAACATTTCCAAACGTTTAGGTCAGTTGTATGCTGCTTTGCAATCAATTAACAAGGGTTATATTAAATAGGCACAATATGTTTTACTGATGCATTTGGCAATATTCAATGAATATGCACAAAACATATGAACAAAAGCATTAACTGTGAAAGTTAATACATGTAGGCCCTTCATATATAGGCCATGCGCAGCACTTCGTTCAATTTATCTAATCAATTATTGTTTTCTTGCTCAAACCGTGAGCAGCACCTGTCAAACTGACATTTCTCTCAAAACACAGGGATGTATTATCAGAGGCCCTTGGAGTTTGCCAAAAAACAGTAGGTTATTCTGGCTGGAATTGTTACTCTCCTGCCATGTACAAATGACTGACATGCAGATTCGGATGGGACTAAAATTACAGATGTGCACAAGCACAAAACACCACATAATTACATTACCCGACCAAAAACAAATCCTGTCCGAATAGGGCTTCAGGCAAGGGCTGTTTCCTCGTCTCTGTTGCAGCTGCCTCCGCCACATTGTTCTCAATCCCAATATGCTAGTTAATTTTGCTATTATGCACATAGCAACATAGGGAAAGGTGCCAATTCTACCGCACTCCGAAGATTATGTTTCAGAACCGCGGACATCGACCATATCCAACGTGGGAGAAAGCACATTTGTTATATAATATTTGATTTATTAGTGTTACATTAATAAACCATATAAAATGTCAGTATCACGTTTTAGCGTGATCGACTGTGCCATCCCCATGACCAAACAATCGACCTGTCGACTAAATGGGGTCAGCCCTAACTGTGAGTCTTTCTGGGTAAGTCTAAGAGCTTTGCACACCTGGATTGTACAATATTTGCACATTATTATTTTTAAAACTCTTCAAAAAGGTCTATCATGTTGGTTGTTGATTACTGCAAGACAGCCATTTTTCAAGTCTTGCCATAGATTTCCTAGCAGATTTAAGTCAAAACTGTACCTAGGCCACCCAGGAACATTCAATGTTGTGTTGGTAAGAAACTCCAATGTATATTTGTCCTTGTGTTTTAGGCTATTGTCCTGCTGAAAGGTGAATGTGTCTCCCAGTGTCTGTTGGAAAGCAGACTAAACCACTAGGATTTTGCCTGTGCTGAGCTCTATTCCATTTATTTTGATCATAAAAAACTTCATAGCCCTTACTGATGACAAGCATACCCATAACATGAAGCAGCTGCTACTAAGCTTGAAAATATGTAGATTGGTACTCAGTGATGTGTTGTATTGGATTTGCCCCAAACATAAATATACAGTGAGGGGAAAAAAGTATTTGATCCCCTGTTGATTTTGTACATTTGCCAACTGACAAAAACATGATCAGTCTATAATTTTAATGGTAGGTTTATTTGAACAGTGAGAGACAGAATAAAATATAAAAAATAAACTAATGTAAAAAAAATTATAAATTGATTTGCATTTTAAATGAGGGAAATAAGTATTTGACCCTTCTGCAAAACATGACTTAGTACTTGGTGGCAAAACCCTTGTTTGGAAATCACAGAGGTCAGACGTTTCTTGTAGTTGTCCACCAGGTTTGCACACATCTCAAAAGGGATTTTGTTCCACTCCTGACGTTTGGCAACTCGAACCTTCAGCTCCCTCCACAGATTTTCTATGGGATTAAGGTCTGGAGACTGGCTAGGCCACTCCAGGACCTTAATGTGCTTCTTCTTAAGCCACTCCTTTGTTGCCTTGGCAGTGTGTTTTGGGTCATTGTCATGCTGGAATACCCATCCACGACCCATTTTCAATGCCCTGGCTGAGGGAAGGAGGTTCTCACCCAAGATTTGATAGCACATGGCCCTGTCCATTGTCCCTTTGATGCGGTGAAGTTGTCCTGTCCCCTTAGCAGAAAAACACCCGCAAAGCATAATGTTTCCACCTCCATGTTTGACGGTGGGGATGGTGTTCTTGGGGTCATAGGCAGCGTTCCTCCTCCTCCAAACACGGCGAGTTGTGTTGATGCCAAAGAGCTCGATTTTGGTCTCATCTGACCACAACACTTTCACCCAGTTCTCCTCTGAATCATTCAGATGTTCATTGGCAAACTTCAGGACGGCCCTGTATATGTGCTTTCTTGAGCAGGGGGACCTTGCGGGCGCTGCAGAATTTCAGTCCTTCACGGCGTAGTGTGTTACCAATTGTTTTCTTGGTGACTTGACAAGATCCTCCCATGTAGTTCTGGGCTGATTCCTCACCGTTCTCATGATCATTGCAACTCCATGAGGTGAGATCTTGCATGGTGCCCCAGGCCGAGGGAGATTGACAGTTATTTTGTGTTTCTTCCATTTGCAAATAATCGCACCAACTGTTGTCACCTTCTCCCCAAGCTGCTTGGCGATGGTCTTGTAGCCCATTCCAGCCTTGTGTAGGTCTACAATCTTGTCCCTGACATCCTTGGAGAGCTCTTTGGTCTTGGCCATGGTGGAGAGTTTGGAATCTGATTGATTGATTGCTTCTGTGGACAGGTGTCTTTTATACAGGTAACAAGCTGAGATTAGGAGCACTCCCTTTAAGAGTGTGCTCCTAATCTCAGCTCGTTACCTGTATAAAAGACACCGGAGAGCCAGAAATCTTTCTGATTGAGAGGGGGTCAAATACTTATTTCCCTCATTAAAATGCAAATCAATTTTTAACATTTTTGACATGTGTTTTTCTGGATTTATTTGTTGTTATTCTGTCTCTCACTGTTCAAATAAACCTACCATTAAAATTATAGACTGATCATTTCGTTGTCAGTGGGCAAACATACAAAATCAGCAGGGGATCAAATACTTTCTTCCCTCACTGTACACGTCAGCTACCTAAAGCGACTGAAATGACTGCGACACCTAACAAAGAGCTGCAGTTTCAGAATGGCTAGCAAGGAATAAATTACTCCTAAATATTTCCTAAACTAAAAGCATTGTATTTGGAAGAAATAATTCACTAAACCCTAAACCTCAACTAAATCTTGAAATTAATAATGTGGAAATTGAACAAGTTGAGGTGACTAAACTGCTTGGAGTAACCCTGGATTGTAAACTGTCATGGTCAAAACATATTGATACAACAGTAGCTAAGATGGGGAGAAGTATGTCCATAATAAAGCGCTGCTCTACCTTCTTAACAGCACTATCAACAAGGCAGGTCCTACAGGCCCTAGTTTTGTCACGCCTGGACTACTGTTCAGTCGTGTGGTCAGGTGCCACAAAGAGGGACTTAGGAAAATTGCAATTGGCTCAGAATAGGGAAGCACGGCTGGCCCTTTGACATTCGCTCTCTGTGCACATCAATCTCTCCTGGCTCAAAGTGGAGGAGAGATTGACTTCATCACTACTTGTATTTGTGAGAGGTATTGACGTGTTGAATGCACCGAGCTGTCTGTTTGAACTACTGGCACACAGCTCGGACACCCATGCATACCCCACAAGACATGCCACCAGAGGTCTCTTCACAGTCCAAGTCCAGAACAGTGTATGGGAGGCGCACAGTACTACATAGAGCCATGACTACATGGAACTCTATTCCACATCAAGTAACTCATGCAAGCAGTAAAATTAGATTTAATAAACAGATAGAAATACACCTTATGGAACAGCGGGGACTGTGAAGCAACACAAACATAGGCACAGACACATGCATACACACACACGTACACATGGAATGTGGTAGTAGAGTAGGGGCCTGAGGGCACACACTTAATGTGTTGTGAATGTATTGTAAACTTTAAAAATTGTATAAACTGCATTAATTTTGCTGGACCCCAGGAAGAGTAGCTGCTGCCTTGGCAGATCCATAATAAACACAAATACACTTTTTATTGAGCACATTAAGTTAATTTCTTTGCAGTTTTACTTTAGTGTCTTACTGCAAACAGGATGCATGTTTTGTAATATTTTTTATTCTGTACAGCTTCCTTTTCACTCAGTCATTTAGGTTAATATTGGGGAGTAACTACAATGTTGTTGCATGGTGAAATCCCTGAGCGGTTTCCTTCCTCTCTGGCAACCGAGTTAGAGAGGACGCCTGTATCTTTGTAGTGACTGGGTGTATTGATACACCATCCAAAGTGTAATTAATAACTTCACCATGCTCAAAGGGATATTAAATGTTTGCTTTTTCCATGTTTACCCATCTACCAATAGGTGCCCTTCTTTGCGAGGCATTGGAAAACCTCCCTGGTCTGTGGTTGAATCTGTGTTTGAAATTCACAGCTCGACCTTACAGATAATTGTATGTGTTAGGTACAAAGACCAGGTAATCATAAAAAATTATAATGTTAAACACAATTATTGCACACAGTGAGTCCATGCAACTTAGGCACATTTTAACTCCTGAAAATATTTATTTTCATAACAAAAGGGGTTGAATACTTAGACTCAACATTTCAGCTTTTCATTTTGAATTAATTTGTTAGAAAAATTAAAACGTAATTCCACTTTGAAATTGAGGGATTGTGTGTAGGCCAGTCATACAAAATCTCAATTTCATCCATTTAAAATTCAGGCTATAACAGAATGTGGAAAAAGTCAAGGGGTGTGAATAGTTTCTGAAGGCACTGTAAATACAAATACCCCTGGACGTATTCCGCATTTTGTTGTGTTACAGCCGGAATTCAAAATGGATTAAATAAATAAAAATCACCCATCTACACACAATACCCCATAATGACAGTTAAAATATGTTTAACAATCTTTGCAAATGTATTGAAAATGAAATACACAAATCTCATTTACATAAGTATTCAAACCCTGAGTCAATACTTTGTAGAAACACCTTTGGCAGTGATTACAGCTTTGAGTCGTCTTGGGTATGTCTGAATCAGCTTTGCATTTTTGGATTTGGGGATTTTCTCCCATTCTTCCTTGCAGATTTTCTCAAGCTCTATTAAGTTAGATAGGGAGCGGCGGTGAACAGCAATCTTCAAGTCTTTCCAAAGATTTTCAATGGGATTCAAGTCTGGGCTTTGGCTGGGCCACTCAAGGAATGTCACATTCTTATTCTGAAGCAATTCCAGCATTGCTTTGGCTGTATGATTGGGGTCTTTGTCCTATTGGAACGTAAATCTTCGCCCCAGTCTTAGTTTGTTTGCACTCTGAAGCAGATTCTCATCAAGGATTTGCCTGTATTTGGCTTCATTCATTGTTCCCTCTATCCTTATCAGTCTCCCAGTCCCTGCTGCTGAAAAGCATCCCCATAGTATGATGCTGCCACCACCATGCTTCACGGTTGGGATGGTGTTAGACAGGTGATGAGCTGTGCCTGGTTTTCTCCAGACATAACGATTTGCATTCAGGCCAAAGAGCACAATTTTTGCCTCATCAGACCACATCCTTTTGCATTAT
This sequence comes from Coregonus lavaretus, assembly GCF_964263955.1. Classification (NCBI taxonomy): domain Eukaryota; kingdom Metazoa; phylum Chordata; class Actinopteri; order Salmoniformes; family Salmonidae; genus Coregonus; species Coregonus lavaretus. The sequence goes on along the minus strand of NC_139997.1, from coordinate 15,721,160 downwards.
GATCTCAGAGTCTTTCACGTGCCTTTCTGCAAACTCCAGGAGTGCTGTCATGCACCTTTTTCCTCAGGAGTGGCTTCCGTCTGGCCACTCTCCCTTACAGCCCAGATTGGTGAAGTGCTGTAGAGACCATTGTCCTTCAGACAGGTTTTCCCATCTCAGCCAAGGAATTCTGTAGTTCTGTCAGCATGGTCATTGTGTTCCTGGTCACCTCCCTAACCAAGGTCCTGCCTAGACTTGGCAATTTCCCAATGATGGAAACTTTCAACACTAGAAATTGTTTTATACCTTTCCCCAGATATTCGTCATCACAATTCTCTCTCTGAGATCTACAGACGGTTCCTTGGACTTCATGATATAGTTTCTGCTCTGACATGCACTGTAAACTGTGGGACATTACATAGACAGGTGTGTTTCTTTCTAAATCATGTCCAAACAATTTAAATTGGCCACAGGGACTCCAATCAAGTTGTGACATCAAGGAGGATCAAAGGAAATTGGATGCACCTGAGCTGAATTTGGAGTGTCATAACAAAGAGGTGTGAATACTTATGTAAATTATATATTTCTGTATTCCATTTTCAATACATTTGCAAAAGTGTCTAAAAACCATGTTCACTTTTTCATTATAGAGTAGATGGGTGAGAAATGGGTGGGTGAGAAAAACAATCTATAATCCATTTTGAATTCAGGCTGTAACACAAAATGTGGAATAAGTCAAGGGGTATAAATACTTTAAGGCACTGTAGCTGAGTGGTCTTAAGCAGGCGTTAGATTATGAGCGTTTTCAAGTGCAACGTTAATAACAATGGTTTTGAGAAACAGCTCAGAGATTTAACGTTGCTCTTACGAAGGTTCTAACGATGAACTTAGCCTGAAGATGCTTTTGGGAAACCGGGCCCAGGACATCTAGACTGGGCAGTGGATACTACCAAAACCTGCACAATATCACAGCATATTATTTATAAGTAACCATCTTCCCTACAGCAGGTTCTCATGCCTTTCTTTTAGTTACCCATCTGGTGGTATGGTTTCTGCAAATATGGCCACAATACTAGAGCCACAATAACAAGATTTCTGCTTCCAGCAAATAATGCTGTTAGAACAAAAGCTGCAACATGATTGTGTTTGTTCATGGCTGACAATTGCAGAATATGTAGTGATAGTGTAGCCCTACCACACATATTTGCAGACTGTCAAGTAAACTGGAAAATGTAACTTAATAATTGGTTGTCGCAGGTGGCAGTGCCTACTTGTCTAACAAGCAGAGTTTGTAAACACAGGGGTTCGAGCCACCCCAGCATGCAAGAGTTGTACAACAGTGACAGATGGGTGGTTTGACTGGGGCCCACAATGTGGTTTAGTACAATAAAACATATTCTACTAACTATCAGGTAGCTTCTACTGATTTTGTGCCATTGGTTTTCAATACCAAGAACACATCCAAGCATGTAAGGCAAACTATTTAGGTCAACACATTGAGATTGTCCTCACGTTACAATTGTAGGGATAAGTCATTGTTACTCTTTTTATTAATACCTCTGCCTCTCCCTGACATATGGAATTGAAAAGAGGATTTACAGCGGTTTAAAAAGCTGTCCAAGAACGTTCAAACCAGAATCTATCATTTGTTCTTTGTGCGTGGGGGTGACGCATGTTCGTCAAACAGCTTGCAAATTACTTAGGATGGATTGAATTAAAACTGATTACATTTGCTCAAACCGTTGACCTTAATACCCGGTTCACTGAGGAGTGGAACCTTTAGGTGGGCAGATCATGTTATTCTGGGCCTCTTGTACCATATGGCATTTGCACTTCGCTATTCAATCAATCCTCTAGCATTTTTAAGAGAGACAGAGGATGAGCAAGAAAAAGAGAGGGGTCTCCTCTTGTACTCCCTGTTCACCCACGACCGTGTGGCCACGCATGTCTCCAACACCACCATCATGTTTGCTGACGACACAACGGTGGTAGGCTTGATCACACATGGCGATGAGACAGCCTACAGGGACGAGGTCAGAGACTTAGCAGTGTGTTGCCAGAAAAACAACCTCTTCCTCAACGCAAGTAAGACCAAGGAGCTGATCGTGGACTATAGGAGAAAGAGGGAGAGCACGCTCCCATTCACATCTACAGGGCTCTAGTAGAGCGTGTCGAGAACTTCAAGTTCCTTGGCGTCTAAATCACTAAGGACTTAACATGGTCCACACACACAGTCATGAAGAGGGCACGGCTGTGCCTCATCCCCTTTCAGGAGGCTGAAAAGATTTGACATGGGCCCTTGGATCCTCGAAAAGTTCTACAGCTGCACCATCGAGAGCATCACCGTTTGGTATGGCAAATACACCGCCCTCGACCGCAAAGCGCTACAGAGGGTGGTGCGGACAGCCCAATACATCGCTGGGGCCGAGCTCCATGCCATCCAGGACCGCTATTTCAGGCGGTGTCAGAGGAAGGCCCGGAAAACTACCAAAGATTCCAGCCACCCAAGCCATAGACTGTTTACTCTGCTACCGTCCGGCAAATGGTACCGAAGAGTCAGCTCTCGGACCAACAGGCTCCGAGACATCTTTTACCCCAAATCAAATCTTATTTGTCGAGTACACATATTTTGCAGATGTTATCGCAGGTTCAGTGAAATGCTTATGTTTCAAGCTCCAAAAGTGCAGTAATACCTTACAATACAATGGTGTGAAATGCAGTATGGACTAGTGTTGCACGGTATACAGAAACTTCAGTACTTTTTCGATACTAGAAAATGAAAAACAGTTTGGTACTAGCATGTTACTTTTGGTACTTCTGTCAAATGTGTTTTACGTCATCTACTAATTGAGAGAGGATCAAATCCGTCTACCAACGGAGCCGATGTCCCCATAGTGTGAGAGCACCGTGCCTGCTCCACTTACTCATTGCCATCTGTAGCCTGTCATGAGGAACCACTGAACTCACTGGGAGTCTGGGCTGCATCACCACTTGCGCTACACAGAAGTTAACGCACTTGAATAATCCAACACGGCATGTAGAAATTGCTAATTACTGTTCCCAAAACAATGTCCAGCACAGACTAGAACATACCGGTAGCTTCCAGCTTGTAGGCTAACCTTTCGTGCTAGCTTACAGCTGCAGCCATCATCAATTCACTACCCTAGTAGCCTACCTTGTTTGTGAAGGTATGCAAACCATAATGCAAAAATATTGCTGATTACAAAGCTGATGGTCACCAAAACCTTTATTCATTCACTTAGTCTTCCTCGCCTCACGCAGGCAAGATTATCTTTGCTAGACCCCCGAAGGAATGTGTGTGAATGACGTCTTAAGAGACAGAGCACACTTTTTTAAAAGAAGACATTGCTTCTATGCAAATGTTGATCAGTACAATAAAATAAGTCCCAAATGGAAGGGAAAACATTTTATTTTTTTTCATCTGTATCCTCATGAAATCAGCCAAAACAAGCTCAGTAACAATGCATGCACACTCCTATTGAATATGCATTCACCTACATTGTCAATAGGCCTAGGCTACATCGTGATTTACCCAGTTTATCAATAGAGATTTACCATTCAAATAAATGATTACCATTGTTGTTATGCGTTTTTTTTTTTTTTTTTTAAACCAAAGTCAAATTGATTGTATAATTGATGAATTAATGCATCATTCAAAAATCTAATTTCAAATGTAATGTTATTGAACTCAAAAGATCTGTCTGGATCAAGTGTCATTCTGTGACTGGCTAATACGCCCTCTTTTGTTGCAGTGGTATCGTTTTGGTAACAAGTATCGTGATACTAAACCTGGTATCAAAGTCAACAATTCTGGTATGGACAGTATATGAATAGAAAAGGGGTGTACAGCAGTAGTTATATAGGATGAGCCTTGACTAGAATACAATATATACACATATGAAGTGGGTAAAACAGTACTAAATTACATTATTAAAATGGCCCGGAAGTGCAGGTAGTTGCCCCCGGTGATGCGTTGGGCTGATCGCACCACCTTCTGGAGAGCCCTGCGGTTGCGGACGGTGTAATTGCCATACCAGGCGGTGATACAGCACAACAGGATACTCTAAATGGTGCATCTGTAGAGATTTGTGAGCCTTCACCACATTGTCTGTATGAATGGACCATCTCAGGTTGTCAGTGATGTGCAACCTGAGGAAATGCATCCCCGTCGATGTGGATGGGGGAGTGCTCTCTGCAGTCTCCTGAAGTCCACAGTCAGCTCCTTAATTTGTTGACGTTGAGGGGGAGGTTATTTTCCTGGCACCACTTCGCCAGGACCCTCACCTCTTCCCTGTAGGTGGTCTCGTCGTTGTTGGTAATCAGGCCTAACATTGTAGTGTTCCCATGTTCCCAGTCACCTTGCCGTGTTTAAATGCGGTGGTTCGCGCTTTCGGTTTTGCATGAATGCTGCAATCTATCCGCAGTTTTTGGTTTGGATAAGTTCTAATTGTCATTGTGGGAACAACATCCTCCATGCACTTCCTGATGAACTGTGTATACGTCAATACTATTTTCAGAGGCCACCCAGAACATTCCCCAGTCCGCATGATCAAAACAAATCTTGAAGCATAGATTCCGATTGGTCAGACCAACGTTGAACAGCCCTTACCATGGGTACTAGCCGTTTAAGTTTTTGTCTATAGGGAGGGGAGGAGCAAAATGGATACATGATCGAATTTGCCGAAAGGAGGGCGGGAGAGGGCCTTATAGACATCCCGGAAGGTGGAGTAGCAATTCTCAAGAGTGCTCGAAGCGCGAGTAGCACAGGAGATGTTGATAGAACAAAAATATAAAAAGCAACATGCAACAATTTCAAAGATTTTACTGAGTTACAGTTCATAAGGAAATCAGTCAATTGAAATAAATTCATTAGGCCCTAATCTATGGATTTCACATGACTGGGACTACTGATACGCATCTGTTGGTCACAGATACCTTTTTAAAAAGTAGGGGCGTGGATCAGTATCTGGCGTGACTACAATTTGCCTCATGCAGTGCGACACATCTCCTTCGCATAGAGTTTATCAGGCTGTTGATTGTGGCCTGTGGAATGCTGTCCCACTTTTCAATGGCTGTGCGAAGTTGCTGGATATTGGCGGGAACTGGAACACGCTGTCATACATGTCTATCCAGAACATCCCAAACATGCTTAAATGGGTGACATGTACGGTGAGCATACAGGCCATGGAAGAACTGGTCCATTTTCAACTTTCAGGAATTGTTTACAGATCCTTGGGGCCGAGTATTGGGGCCGAGCATTATCATGCTGAAAGATGAGGTGGTGGCACGACAATGGTCCTCAGGATTTCGTCACGGTATCTCTGTGCTTTCAAATTGCCATCGATAAAATGTTGGAGGCGGCTTATGGTAGAGAAGTGAACATTCAATTCTCTGGCAACAGCTCTGGTGGACATTGCCAATTGCACACTCCCTCAAAACTTGAGAAATCTGTGGCATTGTGTTATGTCACAAAACTGCACATTGTCCCCAGCACAAGGTGCACCTGTGTAACAATCATGCTGTTTAATCAACTTCTTGATATGCCACACCTTTCAGGTGGATGGATTGTCTTGGCAAAGGAGAAATGCTCACTAACAGGGATGTTACATTTCTGCACAACATTTCAGAGAAATACGCTTTTTGTGTGTATGGAACATGGGATCTTTTATTTCAGGTCATGAAACATGGGACAAACACTTTACATGTTGCGTTCATATTTTTGTTCAGTGCATTAAGGAGTCTTTTTCAGACACTGATCTGAACTGCTCTATACGTTTCAGCTGCGATTCAGCTGTTCCCTAAGAATGATTTATTCATCATAAAACAGTCTAACAGTCTTGATGTGGCTAACATGCAGACTAAACGAGAGCGTTGCAAAATAAAATGTACACTTCTCGCGGGGGTCTGCGTAACCAGGCGCTAAAATTGAACTTGGTAGAACTTGGTTCTATTTTAGCCGCTTGACGCGCTACAAGTCCCGCTTCTCCCATCTACTTTTTTAACGAGCATACTAACCCACTTCGGTGATTGAAAGATGAACGAGGTTCACACTCTAACCGCCATATAGAAGGCGCAGAAGAGGAGGATGAATGAGGAGAGATTAATCAAAGTAAACTAACTTTCCACTTCTACAACGCATCTCTCATCCCTGGATTGAGGTATGTTTACCGAGCCATATCACGCCGGGCTCCGCAGTGTCTTAATATACACATGAATGCTGTCCGACCTTAGTGCAGACGTAAGCAAGTGGATTGGATCTGCTGGCTAGCCTCGCGACTCCTAACTTTCCAAATGTACTCTTCAGATTAGTAGGCAGCCGTGAAAATGGGTTTGATTTTAAGACTTCACAGATCAAATCACTGATGGTTTGAATTCCTTCCACAGACTGTGGGTTGACTGTCTGCATTTCGAGAAGTTTGAGTCGAGTTGATCCAGGTGAGTTTATTGGGGAAAACCCTCTCTAGATAAATCTAGTTACTGAAGGGACTTTTCCCAATTCATTGGAAGGGTCTATGTTAAATTTGACCTCCACATTCCTGGAGGTCAATGGCCGAAGGGTATAACATCGGAAAAAGTTGTCCCCGAAGAGATGAATAGCCTTTAAAGCAGGTTGCGTTGTTGTACACAAGTGAGATCAACTTCTGTTTGAGGCTTTGAACAGGGTAGGCGAGCCACAGTCTTCTGAAATGTTCATGAATATATCAAACAAAAAGGTCAGAGCACATAGGCAGACAATCTCTCTCCCCTGCTGAGCAAGATGTGATTGCGCTGATTCAATGCTATTGCACTGAGGCCCATGCATATTTTAAAAGTGAATTAACTGAGGTTGCCAGATTGGTTCAATAACTTCAGAGAAAGTCAAACGTATTTCTGCACATCAACATATATTTGAATCCTAAGGACTTGGGGCTTAGGCTAGTTAATGCCGAAATCGCATGTGCTGTAATCAAAACAGTAAGTGCTTACATTTTTTAAAATTAAGCCGTCCAAAGAAAGGTCACAGACCATGCACAAATGAGCTGAATATTTGGCTCTATTTTTCACCATCAGGTTTCCTCTAGCAAATGACAAATGGAACAAAACAAGTCAATGCATATTTGTTGCATGCAACAGTATTTGAACATTTGGCATTGGTGTTTTTGATGTCTTATCTAAAACCAAAGCACACAACTACATGCCCTCAGGCTAAAAAGGAAACAGAGATAATGGAACAAAAAGAATCTTGGCTTTGTTTTAATACTCTTTTTCATGGCTGTGAGAGCTGTAGATTGTGGGACGAAAAATGTACTCCTATGTTTCCCAAACTCCATCCTGGGGACCTCAAAAAGGTGCACGTTTTGGTTTTTGTCATATTACTACACAGCTGATTCAAATAATCAAAGCTTGATGAGTTGTGTCGTGGAAATTCTAAATCAATAATGAGGAGAGACAAGGTCAATCAACAATCAGGATATTACTTTATTCAAAACGTATTAATAAAAGGTAGTAAGTGAGGCTGGTCGACCCAACACTCTTGACTCTTGGGTTGAGAGCTCTGACATTATGGGGATGAGGTAGTTGGGTGGGCTAATTTCAGATGGGCTGTGTACAGGTGCAGTGATCGGTAAGGTGCTCTGACAACTGATGCTTAACGTTAGTGAGGGAGATAAGAGTCTCCAGCTTCAGAGATTTTTGCAGTTCGTTCCAGTCATTTGCAGCAGAGAACTGGAAGGAATGGCGACCAAAGGAGGTGTTGGCTTTGGGGATGACCAGTGAGATATACCTGCTGGAGCGCATACTATGGGTGGGTGTTGCTATGGTGACCAATGAGCTAAGATAAGGCGGGGATTTGCCTGGCAGTGATTTATAGATGGCCTGGAGCCAGTGGGTTTGGCGACGAATATGTAGCGAGGACCAGCCAACAAGAGCATACAGGTCACAGTGGTGGGTAGTATATGGAGCTTTGGTGACAAAACGGATGGCACTGTGATAGACTACATCCAATTTGCTGAGTAGAGTGTTGGAGGCTATTTTTTAAATGATATCGGCGAAGTCAAGGATCGGTCGGATAGTCAGTTTAACAAGGGCATGTTTGGCAGCATGAGTGAAGGAGGCTTTGTTGCGAAATAGGAAGCCGATTCTGGATTTAACTTTGGATTGGAGATGCTTAATGTGAGTGTGGAAGGAGAGTTTACAGTCTAACCAGACACCTAGGTATTTGTAGTTGTCCACATACTCTAGGTCAGACCCGTCGAGAGTAGTGATTCTAGTCGGGTGGGCGGGTGCCAGCAGCGTTCGATTGAAGAGCATGCATTTAGTTTTACTTGTGTTTAAGAGCAGTTGGAGGCTACGGAAGGAGTGTTGTATGGCATGAAGCTCATTTGGAGGTTGGTTAACACAGTGTCCAATGAAGGGCCAGATGTATACAAAATGGTGTCGTCTGCGTAGAGGTGGATCTGAGAATCAGCAGCAAGAGTGACATTGATATACACAGAGAAAAAGAGTCGGCCCAAGAATTGAACCCTGTGGCACCCCCATAGAGACTGCCAGAGGTCCAGACAACAGGCCCTCTGATTCGACACATTGAACTCTATCTGAGAAGTAGAGGGGAACCAGGCGAGGCAGTCATTTGAGAAACCAAGGCTATTTAGTCTGCCAATAAGAATGCGGTGGTTGACAGAGTCGATAGCCTTGTCCAGGTCAATGAAGACGGCTGCACAGTACTATCTATTATCAGCGTGGCTGAGGTGCACCCATGACCAGCTCAGAAACCGGATTGCATAGCGGAGAAGGTACAGTGTGATTCGAAATGGTCGGTGATCTGTTTGTTAACTTGGCTTTCAAAAACTTTTGAAGGGCAGGATGGATATAGGTCTGTAGCAGTTTGGATCTAGAGTGTCACCCCCTTTGAAGAGGGGGATGACCGCGGCAGCATTCCAATCTCTGGGGATCTCAGTTGTTACAAAAGAGAGGTTGAACAGGCTAGTAATAGCGGTTGCGACAATTTCGGCGGCTAATTTTAGAAGCAAAAGGTCCAGATTGTCTAGCCCAGATGATTTGTAGGGGTCCAGATTTTGCAGCTCTTTCAGAACATCAGCTGTCTGAATTTGTGTGAAGGAGATTTATCGGTGGTGATAGTGTTTCCTAGCCTCAGTGCAGTGGGCAGCTGGGAGGAGGTGCTCTTATTCTCCATGGACCTTAGTGTCCCAAAACTTTTTGGAGTTAGTGCTACAGGATGCAAATTTCTGTTTGAAAAAGCTATCCTTTGCTTTCCTAACTGCTTGTGTATATTGGTTCCTAATTTCCCTGAAAAGTTGCATATCGCGGGGGCTATTCGATGCTAATGCAGTACGCCACAGGATGTTTTTATGCTGGTCAAGGGCAGTCAAGTCTGAGGAGAACCAGGGGCTATATCTGTTCTTAGTTCTGAAGTTTTTGAATTGGGCATGCTTATTTAAGATTGAGAGGAAAGCACTTTTAAAAGAACATCCAGGCATCCTCTACTGACGGAATGAGATCGATATCCATCCAGGATACCTGGACAAGGTCAATTAGGAAGGCCTGCTCGCTAAAGTGTTTTAGGGAGCGTTTGACAGTGATGAGGGGTGGTCGTTTGACCGCGGACCCGTTACGGATGCAGGCAATAAGGCAGTGATCGCTGAGATCCTGGTTGAAGACAGTGGAGGTGTATTTAGGGGGTAAGTTAGTCAGGATGATATCTATAAGGGTGACCATGTTTACAGATTTAGGGTTGTACCTGGAAGGTTCCTTGATCATTTGTGTGAGATTGAGGGCATCTAGTTTGGATTGTAAAATGGCCGGGGTGTTAAGCATATCCCAGTTTAGGTCACCAAGCAGTACGAACTCTGAGGATAGATGGGGGGCAATCAATTCACATATGGTGTCCAGGGCACATCTGGGGGCTGAGGGGGGTCTGTAGCAAGCGGCAACAGTGAGAGACTTATTTCTGGAAAGGTGGATTTTTAGAAGTAGAAGCTCAAACTGTTTGGGCACAGACCTGGATAGTATGATAGAGCTCTGCAGGCTCTCTCTACAGTAGAATGCAACTCCATCCTCTTTGGCAGTTCTATCTAGACAGAACATGTTGTAGTTGGGGATGGACATTCCTGAATTTTTGGTGGCCTTCCTAAGTCAGGATTCAGACACTGCTAGAACATCAGGGTTGGCGGAGAGTGCTAACGCAGTGAATAACTCAAACTTAGGGAGGAGGCTTCTAATGTTAACATGCAAAAAAACAATGCTTTTACAGTTACAGAAGTCAACAAATGATAGCTCCTGGGGAGTAGGAGTGATACTGGGGGCTGCAGGGCCTGGGTTAACCTCTACATCACTAGAGGAACATAGGAGGACTAGAATAAGGATACGGCTAAAGGCTTTCAGAACTGGTCTTCTAGTGCCTTGGGTACAGAGAAAAAAAGGGGCAGATTTCTGGGCGTTGTAGAATAAATTCAGGGCATTATGTACAGACAAGGATATGGAAGGATATGAGTACAGTGGAGGTAAACCTAAGCGTTGGGTAACAATGAAAGATTTAGCATCACTGGAGGCACCGATTGAGCCAGTCTCCGCGTGTATGGGGGGGGTGGAACAAAGGAGCTATTTGAGGCAGTTTGAGAGGGACCTGGGGCTTTACAGTTTAATTGTATAATAAGAACTAACTGGGACAGCAATAGGCAAGGCATATTGACATGGGAGAGAGGCATAAAGCAATCACAGGTGTTATTCGAGAAAGCTAAGACAACAGCTGGTAATGGCAATGACAGTTTGGGCTGAGGCTAAACAGATAAACAGGACAGGGTACCGTGTAAAGGAACAGTCCAGCAGGCATCAGCTGTGCAGCTGAGTGATCATAAGGTCCAGTGAACAGCAATATGTGAGTCCGAGAGCAGTTCGAATTGGGGCTACAACACTGGCTAGCAGGAAGCACGGCTGTTGTTTGCGTGTGCTAGCGGGCCAGGGCTAGCAGATGGATCTTCATGGTTGTCACAACGGGAAGCCAGTTGAAACCACAGACGATTACGGCGGCAGACCAGTCGTGATGGATCAGCGGGGCTCCGTGTCGACTCTAGGAGGTCCCGTCCGGTTGACAGAGAGGTAGATAGCCGGGAGATGGGCCTGACTCGAGGCTAGCTCAAGGCTGATTAGCCAACAACAACATCCATTTGGTTGCAGCTAGCTAGTTGCGATGATCCGGAGATAAAGGTCCAGTGATTCCGGCAGAAAAAACGATATGTTCTGGGTCGATAACGCGCCGTGCAGACAGTGCAGACTGGCCAATAATAGTCCAGGCTAGAGCTGGCTGGTAGTCCGGCAGAAAATCCGATGTTCTGGGCGAAAACAGCTAACGGTGGCCTTTGATACTGTGAACCATCAGATCCTCCTCTCCACCCTCTCCGAGTTGGGCATCTCCGGCGCGGCTCACTCTTGGATTGCGTCCTACCTGACCAGTCGCTCCTACCAAGTGGCGTGGCGAGAATGTCTCCGCACCACGCGCTCTCACCTCTGGTGTCCCCCAGGGCTCAGTTCTAGGCCCTCTCCTATTCTCGCTATACACCAAGTCACTTGGCTCTGTCATATCCTCACATGGCCTCTCCTATCATTGCAACGCAGACGACACACAACTAATCTTCTCCTTTCCCCCTTCTGATAACCAGGTGGCGAATCGCATCTCTGCATGTCTGGCAGACATCAGTGTGGATGACGGATGACCACCTCAAGCTGAACCTCGGCAAGACAGAGCTGCTCTTCCTCCCGGGGAAGGACTGCCCGTTCCATGATCTCGCCATCACGGTTGACAACTCCGTTGTGTCCTCCTCCCAGAGTGCGAAGAGCGTTGGCGTGACCCTGGACAACACCCTGTCGTTCTCCGCTAACATCAAGGCGGTGACCCGATCCTGTAGGTTCATGCTCTACAACATTCGGAGAGTACGACCCTGCCTTACACAGGAAGCGGCACAGGTCCTAATCCAGGCACTTGTCATCTCCCGTCTGGATTACTGCAACTCGCTGTTGGCTGGGCTCCCTGCCTGTGCCATTAAACCCCTACAACTCATCCAGAATGACGCAGCCCGTCTGGTGTTCAACCTTCCCAAGTTCTCTCACGTCACCCCGCTCCTCCGCACACTCCACTGGCTTCCAGTTGAAGCTCGCATCTGCTACAAGACCATGGTGCTTGCCTACGGAGCTGTGAGGGGAACGGCACCTCCGTACCTTCAGGCTCTGATCAGTCCCTACACCCAAACGAGGGCATTGCGTTCATCCAGCTCTGGCCTGCTGGCCCCCCTACCTCTGCGGAAGCACAGTTCCCGCTCAGCCCAGTCAAAACTGTTCGCTGCTCTGGCACCCCAATGGTGGAACAAGCTCCCTCATGACGCCAGGTCAGCGGAGTCACTCACCACCTTCAGGAGACACTTGAAACCCCACCCTCTTTAAGGAATACCTGGGATAGGATAAAGTAATCCTTCTACCCCACCCCCCCAAAAAAAAGTCGCTCTGGATAAGAGCGCCTGCTAAATGACGTAAATGTAAATGTAATAGTAAGTAGCTAGTTAGCTGGCTAGCTAGTTTCAACTGGAGATTCTAGATAAAAGGTAAGTCAATAATAGAATCCGTTCCACATTGAATGAGGCGGGTTGCAGAAAAGTATATTTAGTAGAAGGATGAAAAGTGTGATAGGGAAATATGTACGAAAAATACCAAACAAAAATACAAAAAACAGGCTATTTACACGGACATACAGTGAGGGAAAAAGTATTTGATCCCCTGCTGATTTTGTACGTTTGCCCACTGAAAAAGAAATTATCAGTCTATAATTTTAATGGTAGGTTTATTTGAACAGTGAGAGACAGAATAACAACAAATTAATCCAGAAAAACGCATGTCAAAAATGTTATAAATTGATTTGCATTTTAATGAGGGAAATAAGTATTTGACCCCCACTCAAATCAGAAAGATTTCTGGCTCCCAGGTGTCTTTTATACAGGTAACGAACTGAGATTAGGAGCACACTCTTAAAGGGAGTGCTCCTAATCTCAGCTTGTTACCTGTATAAAAGACCTGTCCACAGAAGCAATCAATCAGATTCCAAACTCTCCACCATGGCCAAGACCAAAGAGCTCTCCAAGGATGTCAGGGACAAGATTGTAGACCTACACAAGGCTAGAATGGGCTACAAGACCATCGCCAAGCAGCTTGGTGAGAAGGTGACAACAGTTGGTGCGATTATTCGCAAATGGAAGAAACACAAAAGAACTGTCAATCTCCCTCGGCCTGAGGCTCCATGCAAGATCTCAACTCGTGGAGTTGCAATGATCATGAGAACGGTGAGGAATCAGCCCAGAACTACACGGGAGGATCTTGTCAATGATCTCAAGGCAGCTGGGACCATAGTCACCAAGAATACAATTGGTAACACACTACGCCGTGAAGGACTGAAATCCTGCAACGCCCGCAATGTCCCCCTGCTCAAGAAAGCACATATACATGCCCGTCTGAAGTTTGCCAATGAACATCTGAATGATTCAGAGGAGAACTGGGTGAAAGTGATGTGGTCAGATGAGACCAAAATGGAGCTCTTTGGCATCAACTCAACTCGCCGTGTTTGGAGGAGGAATGCTGCCTATGACCCCAAGAACACCATCCCCACCGTCAAACATGGAGGTGGAAACATTATGCTTTGGGGGTGTTTTTCTGCTAAGGGGATAGGACAACTTCACTGCATCAAAGGGACAATGGACGGGGCCATGTACCGTCAAATCTTGGGGGAGAACATCCTTCCCTCAGCCAGGGCATTGAAAATGGGTCGTGGATGGGTATTCCAGCATGACAATGACCCAAAACACACGGCCAAGGCAACAAAGGAGTGGCTCAAGAAGAAGCACATTAAGGTCCTGGAGTGGCCTAGCCAGTCTCCAGACCTTAATCCCATAGAAAATCTGTGGAGGGAGCTGAATGTTCGAGTTGCCAAATGTCAGGCTCGAAACCTTAATGACTTGGAGAAGATCTGCAAAGAGGAGTGGGACAAAATCCCTCCTGAGATGTGTGCAAACCTGGTGGCCAACTACAAGAAATGTCTGACCTCTGTGATTGCCAACAATGGTTTTGCCAGTATTAAGTCATGTTTTGCAGAGGGATCAAATACTTATTTCCCTCCTGAGCTCCTGAGTGGCACAGTGGTCTAAGGCACTGCATCGCAGTGCTAACTGTGCCACTAGAGATCCTGGTTCGAATCCAGGCTCTGTCGCAGCCGACCGCGACCGGGAGACTCATTGGCGGCGCACAATTGGCCCAGCGTCGTCCAGGGTAGGGGAGGGAATGGCCGGCAGGGATGTAGCTCAGTTGATAGAGCATGGCGTTTGCAACGCCAGGGTTGTGGGTTTGATTCCCACGGGGGGCCAGTATAAAAAAAATCAAAAATCAAAAATATGTATTCACTAACTGTAAGTCGCTCTGGATAAGAGCGTCTGCTAAATGACAAAAATAAAAAAAATAATTAAAATGCAAATCAATTTATAACATTTTTGACATGCATTTTTCTGGATTTGTTTGTTGTTATTCTGTCTCTCACTGTTCAAATAAACCTACCATTAAAAGTATAGACTGATCATTTCTTTGTCAGTGGGCAAACGTACAAAATCAGCAGGGGATCAAATACTTTTTTCCCTCACTGTAGTACACGACCACACTGCTACGGCATCTTGGATATATGACACTCCTCCGGTAGAATCAGATTAACCCGAGAAAAGATGCACCTTCTCAGTCTACATGACAAACAGCAGATGTGTGGAATGAGTCAAAAGTTTAGGATTTGTATGAAAGAAATGAATAATTCACAGTGAAGACTGTTCTCATTGTATGGAAACCAGTGTTAGGCCCCCAAGACAAGGTTCTTATCAACATTATCTATATCCGAGCCATCTCTCCCTGGTACCTTACATTACACAAACACCAATTCAGTCTTTGAAAATGCAGGCTCAGTCAGACCAGAGACAAGAACCAGAAGTGCACCCCTTGGGGTCCCGATGCCTGAGTTTGGGATGCGCTGACCATGTGTGTTTATGCATGTGTAGGCCTGTTTGTGTGTGTGTGTGTGTGTGTGTTCTGGTGAGCAGCGAGTGGAAGGGGTTCATGAAAAATGTGTCCTTCCAGGGTATGGGATGTGTGGTTTACTGTAATTTGAAGTCCGACGCATGTTGCCCTCCTAGTTCCCTCAGTTTGATTTCCCAGGGGTGAAAGTGCTTATTTCAGTGATTTGGAGTGCTCATCCATCATTCGGAAACACGCTTTTCTCGGGTTAATCTGTTTCTACCGAAGGAGTGTCAGAATCTCAACGTTGCCAAATCTTCACTCAACACTAAAATTGGCTCATAATGTGGCCTGTCCTTCACAGAAATCTATTTTTCAGTCAGGTAGTCCCATCTTGCAGTAGACGCCATGCTCCCAACTGTCTGAGGAACTGCAGGCTATAGCAGTGCCAATCAGTCATTCTCTGTCTGTGCAGACATTATTAACAACTCCCCCAAAGCACACGTGAGAGGGGGGAACGATATAAATTAAGAGTTTGGATGTTTGTTCTTATGTTGTATTGTGGATTCAGAGTCTGAGACAGTACAGTCAGCACATGGCCAAAATGCAGTTATTTTGGTACAGGGAACAAGCTGCCTTCTGACAAAAGTGCACATCACAGACAGACACTGTTGCCAGCCTCCCCCTGCAGTTTTTCTTTTGGAGCGTGGTGTGGAGCAGAAGGCAGACTGACACCTCAACATTAAATAAACAAACACCAACAAGCTCAGAGGGAGATGAGTCTTTAATATGGGACACCTGGTGTGTATTCATTGAGAACACAATCTTTGGCGAGTAAAGATTCATCCAAACCAGAATGCCACCCATGACTATTGCTTCAACCCCACATTTCAAGCTGAACACATGCTTCCTAGGGAGAGGACGTTTAAATTGCATCTCTCAAATGATGCCACCCTCTTTTTTTAGGCAAAGTCAGTTCCCTAGACACCCATTCCAGATCTGACTGCTTTTTCAAGTGCCATCAATATGGTACACTGAAAAAGATATTAGACATCCTCCAGCGATTTTTGAACTTTTACTGTTGAAAAGCGATATCAAGTATAAATACAGTAGAGTACACACAATAAAGGCAAAAAGTAGGCAACAATAGTTTTTTTTTTGACAAACTTCAAGGAGTAGGGCATTCAAGGAGTTGGTCTGATGGGAATCCGTGTTGTCATCGGCCTCCCTCCTTGCTTGAGGAACAAGAGAGAACAAAAGAGGCAAGATGGAATACATTCGTTAACCTGACTATAGGCCTACATAGAGCAATGTGGGAACATAATCTCTACAAAATCAACTCTTAAGACAACTGTGGGGGTGGGGATAGGTAGCTTTAATATCTAAGAGACACCTTTAGAAAGATAGCATGAAGCTAAGGAGAATGCCAGCCCAGTTTGGTGCCCTTTTTCAAAGGGGTCTTTCTGTTTGGCTTTTCCAGGAGCAGTTATTGCAGCCTCTGAGACTTGGGGGGTTTCCTGTTGCCAAGAAGAGCATCTCTTGCTCACGCTGCCATGCAGCTACTTAAATTTACAGTGCCACAAGCCTCTCCCGGCGCCTCAAAACTCTAATCCTGGAGTTAGTTAAGGATACTGGAGTGGATACATTTTATTGCAATCAACCAAATTTAAAACAACTTTAAGACGGGCACAAAAAGACTTACGAACCCGATTCTTGGCAGTCCTCAGCCCACCTGCCATATTTGTATCCAAGTTTGCACACAGATGGTCAGATACAAAGAAAGCAGAAACTAATTGGATTAATTTGTTTAGAAGTGTAATTTTAGTTGCTGTGGATTGAACTGAACACATGCTACAACAGGATATTCGAAGGACCCAAACTCAGGGTCTCAAATGTATCCTCTAATCTATACTGTTCTCAGTCTACAGCAGTTTTCCCCATTTCTGGCAGACTAACTTCTCAGAAAGGCACAGAAACTGTTACGTAATTGTGACAAAGCCATGAAGACACCTACCAATGAAACACTCATTGAAAGAAGTTTCACTGATTACAAGACTTCAATACAAGAGTTCAAAGCAAGTTCAAAACTTAACACTTAATGAATGTATTGTTGTGATTCAGGTTAGTGATTATGTGACAACAATGTCACCCAGCTTTACCTAAGGGACAGTATCCCCTGTAATCAGTGCTTTGCTTTGACAACATGCACATCTATGCTGTCTGAAAAGGCTGACCGCAGACATGGATCATATCAGAATATGCACATATAAACTATGAGGTGTAAAGAGTACACACTGAGGCTGATCAAACTACTGCAAACAAAAGTTTAGACCCACTCTTACTCCACTAAGAAAGTGTCTATAACCTTTGGGAAAGTAAAAAGGCAGTAACTGGTACTTTTCAGAGTGCAAACTTGAACCACAGTACATCTGCAAATCTTGCCTTTTCATGTCATTTAAAATGCTCACCTCATAAGTTCAGTCTCATACACCACAATCCTTTAAATCATGCAAAACTTAAATTCAGTAAAGCACATTGGCAGCATTTAAGTTGATAATAAACTATATGGAAGTGCAGATCAACTTTCGGGAATTGTCCCCAAAGCATTATGCCTGGTGTGTGACTTACTGTATATGTGATGAGTCCATCATTAGGCAGTACAAGAACTGTAACTCAATTCAGTGGGAAAAGAAGAGGATAACACCTAAAGATTAATGAAATGACAGCATGTACACAAACATGTACAACTATAACATCTACAGTGAACTAAATACATTCTACCAATTATGGAGTACTTTGTAGTGTACCACATTTAATTAAATGTGACTGACCAGCTCAAATCTGTCTTATGTAGCAACATTTGAAATTGTGTTTTTTACATTGGATAAAAGTAGACTCAGAGCTAGAAAATGGTATGCAGTGCCATGCAAAAGTATTCATCCACCTTGGCATTTTTCCTATTTTGTTGCACTACAACCTGTAATTTAAATGGATTTTTATTTGGATTTCATGTAAATGGACGTACACAAAATAGTCCAAATTGGTGAAGTGAAATGAAAAAAATAACTTGTTTCAACAAATTCTAAAAAATAAATAACAGAAAAGTGGGGCGTGCATTTGTATTCACCCCCTTTGCTATGAAGCCCCTAAATAAGATCTGGTGCAATCAATTACCTTCGGAAGTCACATAATTAGTTAAATAAAGTCCAACTGTGTGCAATCTAAGTGTCACATGATCTGTCACATGATCTCAGTATATATATATATACACACATGTTCTGAAAGGCCCCAGAGTCTGCAACACCACTAAGCAAGGGGCACCACCAAGCAAGCGGCACCATGAAGACCAAGGAGCTCTCCAAACAGGTCAGGGACAAAGTTGTGGAGAAGCACAGATCAGGGTTATGTTATAAATAAATATCTGAAACTTTGAACATCCCACAGAACACCATTAAATACATTTTAAAAAATGGAAAGAATATGGCACCACAACAAACCTGCCAAGTTAGGGCCGCCCACCAAAACTCACAGACCAGGCAAGGAGGGCATTCATCAGAGAGGCAACAAAGAGACCAAAGATAACCCTGAAGGAGCTGCAAAGCTCCACAGCGGAGATTGGAGTATCTGTCCATAGGACCACTTTAAGCCGTACACTCCACAGAGCTGGGCTTTACGGAAGAGTGGCCAGAAAAAAGCCATTGCTTTAAGAAAAAAATAAGCAAACACGTTTGGTGTTCACCAAAAGCCATGTGGGAGACACTCCAAACATATGGAAGAAAGTACTCTGGTCAGATGAGACTAAAATTTAGCTTTTTGGCCATCAAGGAAAACCAAACACCCCTCATCATCAAGAACACCATCCCCACAGTGAAGCATGTTGGTGGCAGCATCATGCTGTGGGGATGTTTTTCATCGACAGGGACTGGGAAACTGGTCAGAATTGAAGGATGGCGCTAAATACAGGGAAATTCTTGAGGGAAACCTGTCAGTCTTCCAGAGATTTGAGACTGGGATGGAGGTTCACCTTCCAGCAGGACAATGACCCTAAGCATACTGCTAAAGCAACACTGGAGTGGTTTAAGGGGAAACATTTAAAATGTATTGGAATGGCCTAGTCAAAGCCCAGACCTCAATCCAATTGAGAATCTGTGGTATGACTTAAAGATTGCTGTACACCAGCAGAACCCATCCAACCTGAAGGAGCTGGAGCAGTTTTGCCTTGAAGATTGGGCAAAAATCCCAGTGGCTAGATGTGCCAAGCTTATAGAGACATACCAAGACAATTGCAGCTATAATTGCTGCAAAAGGTTGTTCTGCAAAGTATTGACTTTGGGAGGGTGAATAGTTATGAACGCTCAAGTTCTGTTTTTTTTGTCTTATTTCTTGTTTGTTTCACACAAAAAAATATTTTGAATCTTCAAAGTGGTAGGCATGTTGTGTAAATCAAATGATACAAACCCCCCCAAAAACCCATTTTAATTCCAGGTTGTAAGGCAACAAAATAGGAAAAATGCAAAGGGGGATGAATACTTTCGCAAGCCACTGTATGCCGATGGTGGACAATGCTGTTTTTTACATTGGATAAAAGTAGAGACTCAGAGCTAAAAATTGTATATCATACACTACAGTTGAGGAACAAATGGGAAAGTAATTCTGCTTTGAAAGTTGATAAACTTGTAACCTCACTTTCGAGAAAATGGCCTTTGGATGGTTTTCGTACTACTACTGGAGAGCCTTTCTTTGTCTACACCCATTCAGCATCGTTCACACCCTCTTAAGCTTTAGCCCCACCCATATCTTTAAGGGTTGATGAGAGTGTTCTGACCTAACAACAGTCAAGCAACCAAGCTAACTGGCTAACATTGGCTAGCTTGCTAGCTACTTCCAGACACAAATGAGAGAACAGCTCACTGACCATTTTACTCACCCTAGCAGAGCTGGTTAGGCTGTTTTTATGTTATCCAGAGCGATGGTGATGGCAACTGTTCTACTGGCAACAATTTAAGCTTTTTTGCCAACGTTTACTGACACGGCCATATTCAACAGGTGTTGAGCGGTCGTAAATTCGTTAGTTATTCTGCGCTCTGGCACACAGACGAGTGCTCTGAAATCAGACTAGATAGCCAGAGTGAATTTACCAGCTACGTCTATTGACAGTGTCAACAGCAAAGCACCCCCACACCATAAAACCTCCATGATTTATGGTGGGAACTACACATGCAGAGTTCATCCGTTCACCCACACCGCGTCTCATAAAGACACGGCGGTTGGAACAAAAAAAATCTCAAATTTGGACTCCAGACCAAAAGGACAAGTTTCCACCGGTCTAATGTCCATTGCTCGTGTTTCTTGGCCCAAGCAGGTCTATTCTTCTTATTGGTGTACTTTAGTAGTGGTTTCTTTGCAGCAATTAGACCATGAAGGCCTAATTCACACAGTCCCCTCTGAACAGTTGATGATGAGATGTGTCTGACTTCAACTCTGAAGCATTTACTTAGGTTGCAATTTCTGAGGCTGGTAACTCTAAATGAACTTATCCTTTGCAGCAAAGGTAACTTTGGGTCTTCCATTCCTTTGGTGGTACTCATGAGAACCAGTTTCATCATAGCGCTTGATGGTTTTTGCGACTGCACTTAAAGAAAAACCCTTGAATGAGTAGGTGTCCATACTTTTGACTGGTTGTGTGTGTGAGGGAGTGCTGCATCAGATGACCTGGACTCCACAATCACCCGACCTCAACCCAATTGAGATGGTTTGGGATGAGTTGGACCGCAGAGTAAAGGGAAAGCAGCCAACAAGTGCTCAGCATATGTGGGAACTCCTTCAAGACTGTTGGAAAAGCATTCCAGGTGAAGCTGGTTGAGAGAATGCCAAGAGTGTTCAAAGCTGTCAAGGCAAAAGGTGGCTACTTTGAAGAATCTCAAATATATTTTGATTTGTTTAACACTTTGTTGGTTACTACATGATTCCATGTTTTATTTCATAGTTTATGTCTTCACTAGTATTCGACAATGCAGAAAACAGCAACAACAAAAAAATGAGTAGGTTTTGACTGATACTGACTGACTGACTGGCTGAACAGTTGAAGTCAGAAGTTTACATACACTTAGGTTGGAGTCATTAAAACTCATTTTTGAACCACTCCACTAATTTCTTCTTAACAAACTCTAGTTTTGGCAAGTCGGTTAGGACTACTTTGTGCATGACAAGTCATTTTTCCAACAATTGTTTAGAGACAGATTATTTGACTTATAATTCACTGTATCACAATTCCAGTGGGTCAGAAATTGATATACACTAAGTTGACTGTGCCTTTAAACAGCTTGGAAAATTCCAGAAAATGATGTCATGGCTTTAGAAGCTTCTGAATTTACACCATTTGAGTCAATTGGAGGTGTACCTGTGGATGTATTTCAAGGCTTACCTTCAAACTCTGTGCCTCTTTGCTTGACATCATGGGAAAATCAAAAGAAAATCAGCCAAGACCTCAGAAAACACATTGTAGACCTCCACAAGTCTGGTTCATCCTTGGGAGCAATTTCCAAACGCCTGAAGGTACCACGTTCATCTGTACAAACAATAGTACGCAAGTATAAACACCATGGGACCACGCAGCTGTCATACGGCTCAGGAAGGAGACGCGTTCTGTCTCCTAGAGATGAACGTACTTTGGTGCGAACAGTGCAAATCAATCCCATAACAACAGCAAAGGACCTTGTGAAGATGCTGGAGGAAACGGGTACAAAAGTATCTATATCCACAGTAAAACGAGTCCTATATCGACATAACCTGAAAGGCCGCTCAGCAAGGAAGAAGCCACTGCTCCAAAACCATCATAAAAAAGCCAGACTACGGTTTGCAACTGCACATGGGGACAATGATCGTACTTTTTGGAGAAATGTCCTCTGATCGGATTAAACAAAAATAGAACTGTTTGGCCATAATGACCATCGTTATGTTTGGAGGAAAAAGGGGGTTGCTTGCAAGCCTAAGAACACCATCCCAACCGTTAAGCACGGGGGTGGCAGCATCATGCTGTGGGGGTGCTTTGCTGCAGGAGGGACTGGTGCACTTCACAAAATAGATGGCATCATGAGGAAGGAAAATTATGTGGATATATTGAAGCAACATCTCATGACATCAGTCAGGAAGTTAAAGCTTGGTTGCAAATGGGTCTTCCAAATGAACAATGACCCCAAGCATACTTCCAAAGTTGTGGCAAAATGGCTTAAGGACAACAAAGTCAAGGTATTGGAGTGGCCATCACAAAGCCCTGACCTCAATCCTATAGAACATTTGTGGGCAGAACTGAAAAAGTGTGTGCATGGAGGCCTACAAACCTGACTCAGTTACACCAGCTCTGTCAGGAGGAATGGGCCTAAATTCACCCTACTTATTGTGAAAAGGTTGTGGAAGGCTACTCGAAACATTTGACACAAGTTTAACAATTTAAAAGGCAATGCTACCAAATACTAATTGAGTGTATGTAAACTTCTGACCCGCCGGGAATGAGATGAAAGAAATAAAAGCTGAAATGAATCTTTACTATTATTCTGACATTTCACATTCTTAAAATAAAGTGGCGATCCTAACTGACCTAAGACAGGGAATTTTTACTAGGATTAAATGTCAGGAATTGTGAAAAACTGAGTTTAAATGTATTTGGCTAAGGTGTATGTAAACTTCCAACTTCAACTGTATGCATGTATGTATATACAGTGGGGAGTATTTGATACACTGCCGATTTTGCAGGTTTTCCTACTTACAAAGCATGTAGAGGTCTGTCATTTTTATCATAGGTACACTCCAACTGTGAGAGACGGAATCTAAAACAAAAATCCAGAAAATCACATTGTATGATTTTTAAGTAATTAATTTGCATTTTATTGCATTGAGGGGAGGATGGATGGGGCCATGTATCGCGAGATCTTGGCCAACAACCTCCTTCCCTTAGTAAGAGCATTGAAGATGGGTCGTGGCTGGGTCTTCCAGCATGACAACGACCCGATACACACAGCCAGGGCAACTAAGGAGTGGCTCCGTAAGAAGCATCTCAAGGTCCTGGAGTGGCCTAGCCAGTCTCCAGACCTGAACCCAATAGAAAATCTTTGGAGGGAGCTGAAAGTCCGTATTGCCCAGCGACAGCCCCGAAACCTGAAGGATCTGGAGAAGGTCTGTATGGAGGAGTGGGCCAAAATCCCTGCTGCAGTGTGTGCAAACCTGGTCAAGACCTACAGGAAACGTATGATCTCTGTAATTGCAAACAAAAGGTTTCTGTACCAAATATTTAGTTATGCTTTTCTGATGTATCAAATACTTATGTCATGCAATAAAATGCAAATTAATTACTTAAAAATCATACAATGTGATTTTCTGGATTTTTGTAGATTCCGTCTCTCACAGTTGAAGTGTACCTATGATAAAAATTACAGACCTCTACATGCTTTGTAAGTAGGAAAAGCTGCAAAATCGGCAGTGTATCAAATACTTGTTCTCCCCACTGTGTGTGTGTGTGTGTGTATATATATATATATATATATATATATATTTTTTTTTTTTAATGGCACACAAGACACTGATTCACATCCATCTAATCCATTGCGGAGGCCGAGACTAGTCCATTGCGGAGGCCGCGGGGAGGGCACAGTCCAAGAGGAAGGGGAGTGTGGTTAAGATGCACAATGCACGTCTCTCCCGCCAATTTGTGCACATTCATTGTTTCATAACTTCATTGTGTGAATTGTTTGCGTTTGATTGTTAGTGTCTATCAATTCCCCATTACATATAATCACGAGTAGTACATTTACCAATAATTCCTAATCTACAATGTTTGTTTGGTCATGGTAATTTTGGTTAAATCATTCAATATATTATTGTTTCAGTCTTTTACGGTTCTCATTGTCGGAGTGGACACATTGCTTGCAGAGCGCACAACCTGTGCTACACTTGTGAGAAACAAGTTTTGGTTTATTTCATTCTATTTACAAGTTGTCAATTTAGTCATTGTCTTTTGTTTGGAGCGCTCCTGTCAATGTTGATTAAGGACGCACACCTGATTATGCATAGAAGTAGTCCTATAGGCTACCTGGCCTGCGCGCAAATGTAGGCATGTAAATGTGCCCATTTGGGGATCTAATAGTATTTCTGATTGGCTTAACGCACCACCAATTACGACCTGTGGAGCTTCTCAAAGTAATGTTGTTTTCTTCACCTCAAACAGCAAGTTTTTACATATATTGAGAATGACAGTAGTTCAATGCATTTGAAAAAGCGTTCCAGCTCTCTCCCTTTCGATAACCACTCAGCATTAAAAGGGAAAAGAAAAGTGACTTGTTTCAGGAAACTAGGTGTATGTCGAGCATCACTAATTCACAGGAGAGGCATAAACGCCTTCTGGAACATACTTAAAAACAAACTTGTATGCCATCTAAATATGAATAAAAACTTTACAATTAAGAACCTTCCCGCTAGCCATGATTGGCTGAGATAATGGATGGGCTGGACATGCCGAGAGATGAGTTTGGATTGGTCTGCCATGTAGCATGCTTGTCTATAACATGAGCTGCTTAGTATGTGTAGGTAATCCTTTCTAAAGCAGCTTTTTTGAAAGATATCATGAAGAACTGCCAAAGTGTTGCTAAGGCTCTCCACTTTCTGGAGGACCAAGTTTTGAAATCAGTGGAATGCCCGGTGGAAGCAGAGTATGATAGCTAAGGAGATGGAGAAAATTCCGGCATTTGATTGCAAATGCGGAAGGAGTCGAAAACACAGAAGGCTGTTGTATAAAACCTGTCTCCAGATTACATCTTCAAACTAAGTGCAACCATGGCATCCGTGACAGAGAGGGAGAAGCGCTCATCCATGTATACGGGTAATTTTCAGATATAATACGTTTCTAATTTTGTCAGAAAGTGGTTTTCATTGCAAGTTCAAGCATACTGTTAGCTAGCTGGCTAACGTTACATGTATGATCTGTGTAGTAATATAATTTGTATCTCAGAGCCATTTGCATTGCTAGTTATAGCCTAATGTTAGCTAGCTAGTTAACATTGAACCTAGCTAGCTAGTTGGTTAGCTTTAGCTACCTGTAGATTTATACAGGGTAGTAACATTATGAGTTGGGATTATGGGTCATTGTTTAGCTAGCTAGCTCCAGGTCTAAACAAAAAAAGACTCCACTATGCAAGTAACCATTTCACTGTACCGTTTCCACCTTCTGTATCCTGTGCATGTGACAAATACATTTTGATTTTATTTGATAGTGTGTGTTTACCAGAGACTAAATGTGAAGAACAACATGACCTGCACCAAAGCCAATTTAGGTATGTTAGGCCAATGAGACAGTGTCAAAGTTCTAAAATGTCTCCAGTAGAATGCCCTGCTTTTATTTAGTCACACTCACAATTTTCAGTAATTAGCTTTCCATTTACGTGTAAATAATGATTTTGTTGTGAGTTTGTCCTGTAATAATGAATACAAATTAGCTAAAAGTTAAGATGTCAGATATATGATATGGTCATTATTTGAACTGGCTAGGCAGCTAACGTAACGTTAGCTAGCTAACGAGCGAGAAACGAACCAAAACATTGTTTAGAAAGTTGCTTTTAGATTGACATATACTAAATTAATGTCACAGGAAACTGAGGGCCCAGAATATTTTATACAATGTTGCAAGTTTGCTAGTGCAAGCTTCAGGCTGGACCCAAGTCGATAGTTGAGACAATGTTTCAAGTTTGTTGCAGACAGGCCATGCGTGGCCAATGTGATTTATAGGATATATCTACATAGTTGGCAATATCAATAGAAGTAATTTTTTAGGTTTGTATCATTTTCATTTAGATAGAAGTTTGATTAACCACATTACAATGATTGAGATACGAAGATGGTATTATAAATTAAACTGTTCCATGAAGATGTGCATATGAAAACCATAACTGGCACGCAGCTCTGTAGACATGGTAAGATAAATTGGCATTCCACATGAGAAGGTTGCCGAATTCTCGTGTAGCCTATTACCGGCAACTTCAGGAGAGTAATGGCAGAATCTGCGAAAGCCAGCAGGAGGAGGATGGTCGGGTCAGGTTTTTCCCCTCTGGCTCCCGAGTCATGTGTCTTATTTAATCAAATAGCGCATTTAAAGCATCAGACAAGCTCAATGCATATAGTAGATTTTATTAAAACTCATAGCGTGTGTCTATAAGTTGAAAAATAAGTTTTAAATGTTGACCAATCGATTGGACGAAATATTTAAAAAACATTGTCGTGGAGACATTTGATCAAGTTCGCCATTAATATTTCCTTTAGATATGCCTTGGCCTAATTCCAATACTTCCAAAGTCTACAGCAAATAAGGGCGTTATTGTCACCATAAAAGGTGAGCGTTATTCAGGAGTTATAATGCTCGTTCACACGCACAGTTTTACGACAGGTCTGATTTATAATGGGAAACGTGCACGTAAGGTGTGCGCCAAGTTTCTAAATCTCAATATTTTTGAAATAACGCAAGCAGATATTTTGTGTAAAATGTACACAACGGTTATAAAATGAGGCCCCTGGACTGAGACTGCAGTGTGGTTGCTATAGCCCATATCCACAGTGTCTGTATGCTCTGTGTAAATGGGCTAGTGGTGGGAGGTGTGCCAAGCAAACACATATCATAACTTCACTAACACCTCAGGCATGTTATGCAGCGGACAGTGAAAGCGGTCTCAGAAAATCGATCCGCAGAGGAAGGACAACTCAGATATACCACAAGACTAGTCAACATGGTACGTGCTACATATTCATCTCCAACTGATCAGAGATAGCCAATGTCTCCTCGTCTGCTTGATAACATAGATGCTGTTTTTAAAATGGCTTAGACATGCTTGACGGCATTCAGAAAACGGTAGAACCGTCTTTAAGCATTAAAGGCTTTATCGTATGATCATTTCTGTGAAAGCGGCAAGCAGATTTCTTTGACACATTGGATGTTTCATGTGAATGCATACATTACAGCAAATTACAGAAACGCAGTGTGCAATTTAATAATGCTACACCAATCAATTGAATAGCAAATAACACAAGTCATCATTGTGGCTTAGTAGACAACACCATAGTTTGGGTGACTGGATAAGGGTGTGTGTGTGCGAACTGTGGAGTAAGAGGGGCAGTTAAAACAGCTGAAGATGAGCCAGACATTAACACCATTTCATAGGTTGGCCATAATATGTTCCAGGACGGCACTATACATTTCAGATTCAGTGTTAAGCAAATATCCATTGTCATGATCTTCCGGTTGATGCCCATAATTATTTTAACAAACTGATGGCAGTGCATGCATGTTCAGGAGAGACTTCCTTTTAATGTCTCCTCACATTACTATCAACCACTGACAGATGTGCGCTGTCCAGAGGATTTAGGGAGACATAATAAACTGGCATCTGTCATAACATGGCTCATTTACTGGTGTTCTTTGGATGTGTACTGACATATTTTGGCGCAAAAAATAAATAAAATAAAAATAAACTTGCTGTGAGGACATTTCTCAAATGCATACTAGTAGTACTATCATTCTTTTCAATCACACCTACCTACATAAGCCTGCATTAGAATACCAATATACTGTGATACACCAATCCAATTGATTTATCTGTTTTACTTAATACCTATCGCCTGCGTCACAAGTATGTTCTTACACAGATGCAGCATGAAAATGAAGAATAAACTAATTTAATTTAAACATGCCACATCTTTTGTGCTGATCTTACACACCACAATATCATATTTTACTGACAAAGGATTTACTGTAGCAAAATAAGAAATCCATCAAGTTCCTTTCTTCAGAGACATTTTTATACAAATTGTTTACAAACCACACCAGACAGTCTGGGAAACAAAGTGGGTAAATATACTGAACAAAAATATAAATGCAACATGTAAAGTGTTGGTCCCATGTTTTATGAGCTGAAATAAAAGATCCCAGAAATGTTCCATATGCACAAAAAGCTTATTTATCTCCAATTTGGTGCACTAATTTGTTTACATCCATGTTAGTGAGCATTTCTCCTTTGCCAAGATAATCCATCCACCTGACAGGTGTGGCATATCAAGAAGCTGATTAAACAGCATGATCATGACACAGGTGCACCTTGTGCTGGGGCCAATAAAAGGCCACAAAAAGGTGCAGTTGTCACAACTCAATGACACAGATGTCTCCAGTTGAGTGAGTGTGCAATTGGCATGCTGGCTAACTGCAGGAATGTCCACCAGAGCTGTTACCAGAGAATGTAATGTTAATTTCTCTACCAATGTTGTTTTAGAGAATTTGGCAGTAGGTCCAACCGGCCTCAAATCCGCAGACCATGTGTAACCACGCCAGCCCAGGACCTCCACATCCGGCTTCTTCACCTGCAACATCGTCTGAGACCAGCCACCCGGACAGCTGATGAAACATTCCACAATCAACAGCCTGATCAATTCCACACCCCTACTTTTTTTTTTAAGGCATCTGTGACCAACAGATGTATATCTGTATTCCCAGTCATGTGAAATCCATAGATTACGGCCTAATTTATTTATTTTAATTGACTGATTTCCTTATATAAACTAACAGTAAAAAAAATAAAAACGTTTAAATTGTTGCATTTATATTTTTGTTCAGTGTAACTATTATTCATATAGGCTATATCTCAATCAATTTAACAAATCTTATTTTCTGGCACTCCTAAATTTAATGTGGTGCGCCTACATTTTTTAGGTTGGGAGCACCAGTGCTACCAATGATTTGTTTTAAAATGTAGAACTAGCCCTGTGTACAATCATATCCCTGGAGAGCGACGCGGCATCTCTCGCCAACATGACGTGTTATGTGCAACACACTTCTGTGGAACCAGATCATATGAGTGACCCCTTGGTGAAATTGCTTTTGACAGCTATCCTTAGCAATGTGAGGCAATACTGACCACTGGCTTTGGGGGTCCCTCATGTAGGGAATAGATTGCAAACTATAGTGACTTTGCAGACCAGTAAAAGCCTTTATTTCAGTGTGTGTAGTGTATCCATCTTTGTGCATTCCTGCAAATTGGGCAAAAGGGAGAATCCTAAACCTGCATGGGAGAACACATCAGAAACATTTATACGGTATTTAAATTATTTTTAAAAAATTATATCGGTGCAGAAAATAAGGACACTAGTGAAATTGAGAGCTCCTAAAAAAAAACTAGGACACAAAAACCTGTTATTAAAGTGTGGCAAGCTACAAAGCCCTGCTCCCACCTTGTGGAGAGATGCTGTTTGTGGACCCTCTGAAGTGCACTTGCCCAGGACCATTCATTGCAAATGAAGCATACAACTGGTTGTATACCTCACACGCATTAATAACTATCCTTACCTGTATCTATTGGCTCCTATATACTCTGTGTGTGTTCAGAATAACAAAACAAAATTTAAAGGGAAACTGAACTTCCTGATTTGGCCTCATTTTAGATTTGGTTCATTAAGAAATGCTAGCGGCTATGACTGAATTCAAATGGGAGTTGGTTTCTGGGTGTGGTTTGATGTGGGTGTCTCGTGTGTTCGCTGGTGGGAAGACTTAGACAAATTATTTTGCCAATTAGCTTCAGCTGGTTGGTGCGCGACTTTGGCAATACTGGTTTTAATCTGGTGCTAGTAATATTTTGATGTTGCACACCTTTTAGTTCTCATTAAATGCTTTCACAATTTATAGTTGGTTTGAGTCATTGAAATTTGGAGCTATTCGAATTTTAACATTGTCCCATGTACATTGTGTAATTCACTAATGGTCTCTAACTAGCCCCATATGGACATCCAAAGTCAACCCACATTTACCACGGGCATTACAATCAGGTTCCATGCAGCTCAGAATTGATTATTACTTGTGTGCTGCCAGCTGTGGGCAGGATGAAATTAAACCCAACCTTCATTTACTTCTGGGATGGGCAACTCCAGTCCTTGAGCACCATAGTGGTGTCACTTTCTCCCCCCATCCCTAGCAAATACAGCTGATACAACTAATTGCATTCTAAACTGAAGATCATGATTAGTTGATTATTGGAGTCAGGTGTATTAGCTGGGGCTGGAAAAAAAAAAGTGAGACACCAATCAGGCCCCGATAACTATTGTTTCCCATCCCTGATTTATGTAGTGATATACTCAGGTAGCCTACAAAACTCTGTTTGGATGACACTGACTATATGACCAAAATTATCCTATTTACACTGTAATCAATTTTGACAGTATAATAAAAAATGTTGACTCATATCGATCCAACAAACTGTTTTCTAAATGAGAAGTTGGTTCTTAGGAGCAGTTACTCTTTAAGACGACACTGCACCTGTATTTTATACTCTGCAATCTCGAAATCGCATCTCGCTTGACATAGCCTACCTACAACAATCAGACAGGCGCCGCCCACAGTCGTCGCAACCGAACTCCACCGAGATGTAGGCCTACATATCATGGAGTTGAGAAACCCAGCTACTTATCATTCTGACGCATATTGCATGTCACTCGGTTAGGCACTTACCATTAGAAATTAGCGCCACGCAGAGCAGAAGAGTTCCTCTGCGATATGGTGAAATTGACATCGTAGATCTCTGTAAATCCAGTAAGCAGTCTTGAATACAGGAGTCTTCAAATATAGTTTCCGACCGGTGTTAGTCCTACGGCAGGTTCTTCAAGAGTCTGACGTTGAATTGTGTGCTTGAATTGTTTACAAGATGTGGGGCTGTACCCTAGGCTGCTGAATCTGTCAAATCCTACAATTGTCTGACTGGCTTAATGAAAACAAAATGTAAGGCACGATGAACGAAAGTCTCCTCTTTATGATGGGGCTCCAAGCCTGAGAAGAAAGTTACAGGTATCAGGATAAATTGGCTCGAGACTCCCACGCATCCGTTTCCAATTGCGCCCTCAATTAAGTATTCCACCATGCATGTTCCAAATATGTAGCCAAGTCCACGGGTTAATGAATTAAACAAATGCGCAATTGTTCTCTAATACATTGCAATACAAATAACTATTTGATGTTGAATTCCTCGCCGTTCAGTTGGCTATGCTAAATGCGGAGGTATTTGATATTGGTAGGCTATAAACTGCACCGTCTAAGATCGATAAACGTGTTTTCCAAACGGTCCTGAAACCTAAAACTGGACAGCTGGTGTATTTTTCCATGATACGGGGACAATTAAACAGAACATTTAACCAAGCCCCGATGCAACAATGTAGCCAATTGAATGAATGGAGACCATCCGTCGGTTTTTACTGCGCGGTAGGGTACACGGGCTAGGGTTCAACAACTCGTGCCTTTTGTCGGCTGTCTCCTGCCTTTATTAAAGTTTTCCAGTGTACTTGCGAGAGGAACCTCCAGTAAGCAAAAAAGGCTATTCCACACTTAACATAATGTATACCAAAACAACACTCGACTAATCTTGGGTAGATTCTGCGTTTCCCAACCCAAGTCACTGAATGCGTTTCATGCGGTGATTTGATAGTTCATCTAGTTCCCAGATTGAAAACCGCAGTCCACATAATGACTACCACATTTCGATGTTAGGCTACCTAAATCCTCCTCGCCTTTATATTCTAGAAGTCCTGAGACACAACAATGTTGACCATATTCACTCAATCCGCGGCAGTAGTCCAAGTCCTCTCCTCGCTGTGGTTCAAAACTCACGGACTGCTCGCAATAGCCTGCCCTGTGTTGACCAATTACGCATTCTTTGCCGCTCGTCTAATGAAGGACAGAAAGGAAAATTGCTCATACGTTCTCCTCGTATGCGTTGTGTCCGATAAAGCTTGTTTTAACATTAATAAAGCTACTTTCTCAAAGGCAGTTGCTACCAAGATCCTTCTCCCTCGTTCACAGGTTTCGACAAAAAGCTGAACGCGGCGTCAATCAACCAAATCTTAATCACGTGGTACCCTCCTGTCTGACGTGCGTGCGATACATACTTTATCCAATGATGTGGACAGTGTGCGTGTGTACAATTCGTATAACATGTTGCATGTAGCCTATAAATTCGTTGATCTATAACGACTGGAATTGCTTTTAAATCTGAAATTCCAGGTGAGCAACATGTAAAAGTCTTCACTTCAATAAATAAACATTTATCAAAACGATCATAAGATGCATGATGATACGAAGAGGCCATTATTCTATTTATTTTGAATGACATGACTATTTAGGTGGTTCATAACTGTTAGGGATCAACTTTATGATCAGATCCAATGCAATAATTCCCAACATAATGTTTAGTATTTATTAGGATCCCCATTAGCCGCTGCAGCTACTCATCTTGGGGTCCAAACATGATATTTAATGTTAGATAATACACTGTATTTCATAAGTATATATTGTAATTTCTGATTCAACCCTGTCTCTTATCTGATACAGTATTATCTAGTGAGCTCTGATATGCTAAACATCTTCACTTAAACATGAGCCTTACTCCAGTTGCAGAGAGAGTTACTGAAAAGGTTAGGCTATCTGGTTTCAATTGTTTTCAGTTTATTCTGATTGTTACAGTTTGTGAAGAAGAGATTTAATATAACATTACATGAAAGAAATCTTATGCAGCCTAAAAATAGCAGAATTCAAAACACAGTAGCATATAAACAACCACTATTGGCCACCGTTGGCTAAGCAGATGTCCTCACAGCACAGCTGCTCCATTCTCTTCCAAGTGGAGAGAAAGCGTCGATGTGCAAATGGAGACTCCAATTCATTTTCTCATTGAACATGCCACTTCATGCATTTGATTTGGCTCCATTCTGAGATTTGTCAAGGCTCCAACAATCCAGCCATGGTGCAGACGTCATGATCGCTATCATAAGGGTTCAAAGGTCCTAGACGTGCTGTGGAGTCCAAACAATTATATCACAGCACTGAACCATCTTTATACAGTACACCTTACATTATTAGGACTGCAGATAGCAGTGATCCATTCCCCTTCTTGGGGAAAGCTGTGTCATCCTCAGGTCATAGGCTTCCAGATCTTTGAGTGATGTGCTTCACACGGCCCCCCGGGCCCCTGATAATATTGCCACTGATAATCACAGAGTATCTTTCACCTCCAAATGTAGAAGCCTACACAGCATATCTCACTTGTGGTAGCATTGAACAACATTCATTATTGCCAGCTCACAAAAGTCTGCTGGGAATATGAATGCCTTGTCCTAAAATATTGAATCCCTTCGGCCTGCCTTGTTCTATAATGTTAGGTTAAGACACTTCGGTCTTGCAGCGTGAGAGAATGCAGGGGGATATGATCATGCAGTATAGTATATGGGTCTGGTACCCTTTCGATTTACACACTTACATGTCTGCACTCCATTTTATGCCATCAATGTTGTCAGTCTCAAATTACATACTTTGGGGCAGGGGATATTATCCAAATGTAGTGAATGTAGTGAATATTCCAAACTGCATTGTGCATCAGTGCTAAAACAACAGCTAAATATACAGTAAAGCTAAAGCTAACTCTCGCTCCTCTGCTCTTGTCCTTCTAGACCTGTCTGCTGCCTTTCATACTGTGAACCATCAGATCCTCCTCTCCACCCTCTCCAAGTTGGGCATCTCCGGCGCGGCTCACTCCTGGATTGCGTCCTACCTGACAGGTCGCTCCTACCAAGTGGAATGGCGAGAATCTGTCTCCGCACCACATGCTCTCACCACTGGTGTCCCCCAGGGCTCAGTTCTAGGCCCTCTCCTATTCTCGCTATACACCAAGTCACTTGGCTCTGTCATATCCTCACATGGCCTCTCCTATCATTGCTACGCAGACGTCACACAACTAATCTTCTCCTTTCCCCCTTCTGATAACCAGGTGGCGAATCGCATCTCTGCATGTCTGGCAGACATATCAGTGTGGATGACGGATCACCACCTCAAGCTGAACCTCGGCAAGACGGAGCTGCTCTTCCTCCCGGGGAAGGACTGCCCGTTCCATGATCTCGCCATCACGGTTGACAACTCCGTTGTGTCCTCCTCCCAGAGTGCAAAGAGCC
This sequence comes from Coregonus lavaretus, assembly GCF_964263955.1. NCBI lineage: Eukaryota > Metazoa > Chordata > Actinopteri > Salmoniformes > Salmonidae > Coregonus > Coregonus lavaretus. The sequence goes on along the minus strand of NC_139997.1, from coordinate 15,687,128 downwards.
TTGGCGTGACCCTGGACAACACCCTGTCGTTCTCCGCTAACATCAAGGCGGTGACCCGATCTTGTAGGTTCATGCTCTACAACATTCGGAGAGTACGACCCTGCCTTACACTGGAAGCGGCACATGTCCTAATCCAGGCACTTGTCATCTCCCGTCTGGATTACTGCAACTCGCTGTTGGCTGGGCTCCCTGCCTGTGCCATTAAACCCCTACAACTCAACCAGAATGCCGCAGCCCGTCTGATGTTCAACCCTCTCAAGTTCTCTCACGTCACCCCGCTCCTCCACACACTCCACTGGCTTCCAGTTGAAGCTCGCATCTGCTACAAGACCATGGTGCTTGCCTACGGAGCTGTGAGGGGAACGGCACCTCCGTACCTTCAGGCTCTGATCAGTCCCTACACCCAAACGAGGGCATTGCGTTCATCCACCTCTGGCCTGCTGGCCCCCCTACCTCTGCGGAAGCACAGTTCCCGCTCAGCCCAGTCAAAACTGTTCACTGCTCTGGCACCCCAATGGTGGAACAAGCTCCCTCACGACGCCAGGACAGCGGAGTCACTCACCACCTTCCGGAGACACTTGAAACCCCACCTCTTTAAGGAATACCTGGGATGGGACAAAGTAATCATTCTACCCCACCCTTACCCCACCCCCCAAAAAACATTTAAAAAAACATATTGTAAAGTGGTTATCCCACTGGCTATAAGGTGAATGCACCAATTTGTAAGTCGCTCTGGATAAGAACGTCTGCTAAATGATGTAAATTTAAATATATATAGGCTTAACGCTCATGTAGATTTGGGTGCCTTAATTTTATGATGTAAGCAAAGTCTCTCCATTTTACAGTCATTTATCTAGTCTCTACCAGAACAAGGGACTTCTATATACACTACATGACCGAAAATATGTCAAATCAAATCAAATTTGATTTGTCACATACACGTGTTTAGCAGATGTTGTTGCGGGTGTAGCAAAATGCTTGTGCTTCTAGCTCCGACAGCGCAGTAATATCTAACAAGTAATATCTAACAATTTCACAACATATACCCAATACACACAAATCTAAGTAAGGATGGAATTAACAATATATACATATATGGACGAGCAATGACAGAGCGGCATGGAGTAAGATACAGTAGAATATTATAGAATACAGTATATACATATGAGATGAGTAATGCAAGATATGTGACTTGTGTTCCATTTCTTAAAGTGGCCAGTGATTTCTATAGGCAGCAGCAGCCTCTAATGTGCTAGTGATTGCTTTTTAACAGTCTGATGGCCTTGAGATAGAAGCTGTTTTTCAGTCTCTCGGTCCCAGCTTTGATACACCTGTACTGACCTCGCTTTCTGGATGACAGCGGGGTGAACAGGCAGTGGCTCGGGTGGTTGATGTCCTTGATTATCTTTTTGGCCTTCCAGTGACATCGGGTGCTGTAGGTGTCCTGGAGGGCAGGTAGTTTTCCCCCAGTAATTCGTTCAGCAGACCGCACCACCCTCTGGAGAGCCCTGCGGTTGCGGGCAGTGCAGTTGCCGTACCAGGCGGTGATACAGCCCGACAGGATGCTCTCAATTGTGCATCTATAAAAGTTTGTGAGGGTTTTAGGTTCCAAGCCAAATTTCTTTAGCCTCCTGAGGTTGAAGAGGCTCTGTTGCGCCTTCTTCACCACACTGTCTCCGTGGGTGGACCATTTCAGTTTGTCAGTGATGTGTACGCCAAGGAACTTGAAACATTCAACCTTCTCCACTGCGGTCCTGTCGATGTGGATAGTGGGGTGCACCCTCTGTTGTTTCCTGAAGTCTACGATCATCTCCTTTGTTTTGTTGACGTTGAGTGAGAGGTTATTTTCCTGGCATCACACTCCCAGAGCCCTCACCTCCTCCCTGTAGGCTGTCTCGTCATTGTTGGTAATCAAGCCTACTACTGTTGTGTCGTCTGCAAACTTGATGATTGAGTTGGAGGCGTGTTTGGCCACGCAGTCATGGGTGAACAGGGAGTACATGAGGGGGCTGAGCACGCACCCTTGTGGCGCCCCAGTGTTCAGGATCAGCGAAGTGGAGGTGTTGTTTCCTACCTTCACCACCTGGGGGCAGCCCGTCAGGATGGCAAGAACCCAGTTGCACAGGGCGGGGTTCAGACCCAGGGTCTCAAGCTTAATGATGAGCTTGGAGGGTACTTTGGTGTTGATTGCTGAGCTATAGACAATTAACAGCATTCTTACATTGGTATTCCGCTTGTCCAGATGGGATAGGGCAGTGTGCAGTGTGATGGTGATTGCATTGTCTGTGGATCTATTGGAGCGGTAAGCAAATTGAAGTGGGTCTAGGTTGACAGGTAAGGTAGAGGTGATATGATCCTTGACTAGTCTCTCAAAGCACTTCATGATGACAGAAGTGAGTGCTACGGGGCGATAGTCATTTAGTTCAGTTACCTTTGCTTTCTTGGGTACAGGAACAATGGTGGCCATATTGAAGCAAGTGGGGACAGCAGCCTGGGATAGGGAGAGATTGAATATGTCCGTAAACACACCAGCCAGCTGGTCTGCGCATGCTCTGAGGACGTGGCTAGGGGTGCCATCTGGGCCGGCAGCCTTGCGGGGGTTAACATGCTTAAACGTCTTACTCACGTCGGCCACAGAGAAGGAGAGCCCACAGTCCTTGGTAGCGGCCCGCGTTGGTGGCACTGTGTTATCCTCAAAGCAGGCGAAGAAGGTGTGTAGCTCGTCCGGAAGCAAGACGTCGGTGTCGGCGACGTGACAGGTTTTTCTTTTGTAGTCCGTGATTGTCTGTAGACCCTGCTAGATACGTCTCGTGTCTGAGCTGTTGAATTGCAACTCCATTTTGTCTACGTTTTGCCTGTTTAATTGCCTTGCGGAGTGAGTAGCTGCACTGTTTGTATTCTGCCATATACCCAGTCACCTTGCCATGGTTAAATGGGGTGGTTCATGCTTTCAGTTTTGCGCGAATGCTGCCATCTATCCACGGTTTCTGGTTAGGGTAGGTTTTAATAGTCACAGTGGGCACAACATATCCTATACACTTCCTGATAAACTCAGTTACCGTTTCAGTGTATTCGTCTAAATTATTTTCTCAAGCTACCCGGAACATATCCCAGTCCGCGTGATCAAAACAATCTTGAAGCGTGGATTCCGATTGGTTAGACCAGCGTTGAATAGTCCTTAGCACGGGTACTTCCTGTTTGAGTTTCTGCCTATAGGAAGGGAGGAGCAAAATGGAGTCGTGGTCAGATTTGCCGAAAGGAGGGCGGGGGAGGGCCTTATAACCATCCCGGAAGTTCGAATAGCAATGGTTGAGAATTTTAGCAGCCCAAGTACAACAGTCGATATGTTGATGGAACTTCGGTAGCCTAGTCCTCAAATTTGCTTTGTTAAAATCCCCAGGTACAATAAATGCAGCCTCAGAATATGTGGTTTTCAGTTTGCAATAGTTTTTCCCGGCTGTATGTAATGACACAAAACATTTTCTGAGCTAATAATGTACAAAATAATACATAAAAAAAACAAAATACTGCAAAGTTTCCTAAGAGCTAGTCGCGAGGCCGCTATCTTCGTTGGCGCCATACCTGCTCGTCGAATATCTCATTCCAAAATCATGGGCATTAATATGGAGTTGGTCCCCCCTTTGCTGCTATAACAGCTTCCACTTTTCTGGGAAGGCTTTCCACTAGATGTTGGAACATTGTTGCGTGGACTTGCTTCTATTCAGCCACAAGAGCATTAGTGAGGTCGGGCACTGATGTTGGGTGATTGGGCCTTGCTCGCAGTCAGCGTTCCAATTCATCCCAAATGTGGTCGATGGGGTTGAGGTCAGGGCTCTGTGCAGGCCAGTCAAGTTCTTCCACATCGATCTCGACAAACCATTTCTGTATGGACCTCGCTTTGTGCTCGGGGGTATTGTCATGCTGAAACAGGAACTTCTCCAAACTGTTGCCACAAAGTTGGAAGCACATAATCATCTAGAATGTCATTGTATGCTGTAGCATTAAGATTTCCCTTCACTGTAACTTAGGGGCCAAGCCCAAACCATGAAAAACAGCCCCAGACTATTGTTCCTCCTCCACCAAACTTTACAGTTGACAGAATGCATTCGGACAGGTAGCGTTCTCCTGGCATCCGCCAAACCCAGATTCGTCTGTCGGACTGCCAGATGGTGAAGCGGGATTCATCACTCCAGAAAACGCATTTCCACTACTCCAGAGTCCAATGGCAGCGAGCCTTACACCACTCCAGTTGATGCTTGGCATTGCGCATGGTGATCTTAGACTTGTGTGCGGCTGCTCGGCCATGGAAACCCATTTCACGAAGTTCCCGACAAACAGATATTGTGCTGACCTTGCTTCCAGAGGCAGTTTGGAACTCGGTAGTGAGTGTTGCAACCGAGGACAGACGATTTTTATGCGTTACGCTCTTCAGCACTCAGCGGTCTGGTTCTGTGAGGCCTACCACTTTGTGGCTGAGCCGTTGTTGCTCCTAGACATTTCCACTTCACAATAACAGCACTTACAGTTGACCTGGGCAGCTCTACTAGGGCAGAAGTTTGACGAACTGACTTGTTTGAAAGGCGGCATCCTATGACGGTGCCACGTTGAACGTCACTGAGCTCTTAAGTAAGCCATTCTACTGCCAATGTTTGTCTGTGGAGATTGCATGGCAGTGTTCTCGATTTTATACAACTGTCAGCAACGGGTGTGGCTGAAATAGCCGAATACACTAATTTGAAGGGGTGTCCACATACTTTTGTATATATAGTGTATGAATTATTATGTAAGTCACTTGTGTCCAGAAGTCAGCGTCACTGTGTCCATATAGCCTGTTTCCTCTGCTCTGATGCCAGAAGGACATTCATAATTTGTTTTGTTTTGTGCTGCTGTCGTACATGTTTAAATCATCATGTTGACTATTCTGTCCAACAGAAGAATAAACTACTGACTTCAACAATAGGACAGAGTTGTTGTTTTTCTAAGGGCTCATTGAAATTCCGCTCCACTAATGAGTAGGATGTATATTTACTTCATAAGAAATTATATTAATTCTAAACAATTAATATTTTACCAAGCAATGGATGGTATAAAAAAAAAAAAAATCTTTCTTGAGAAGAGTGGGTTAACGCAGACCTCTTGATACAGAGAAACTTACCTCGAATGACAACTCAGAAAAAAGCCTTTGGCATTTTGACACAACAAGGACAAAATGTATCATATTGTTTATGTACAAATGGTTTATAGGTAATAATAAGCAATATTGTCACACCCTCATCTGTTTCACCTGTCTTTGTGATTGTCTCCACCCCCCTCCAGGTGTCACCCATCTTCCCCATTATCCCCAGTGTATTTATACCTGTGTTCTCTGTTTGTCTGTTGCCAGTTGGTTTTGTTTCATCAAGCCTACCAGCGGGTTTCCCCTTGCTCCTGGCTTTTTCATGTTCCTGGTTTCCCGATTTTGACCATTCTGCCTGCCTGCCGTTCTGTACCTTGTCACACCACCCTGGATTATTGACCTCTGCCTGCCCTGACCCTGAGACTGCCTGCTGTTCTGTACCTTTTGGACTCTGACCTGGATTACTGACCTCTGCCTACCCTTAACCTGTCGTTCGCCTGCCCCCTGTTTTTGTAATAAACTTTTGTTACTTTGACGCTGTCTGTATCTGGGTCGTCTCCTGAAACGTGATAAATATCATAATTTTCAAGTAAACAGTTGTATTGGATGTGAATAATTTAACACACAATGCCTCACTTGCACTCACAATGAAAAGTGCATTTTAAAACCTGCCTTTGTTTAGTAGAGGCCAATTAACAATGCCAGGAGAAACCTCAAATGAATGCAGATTCAGCCATCCCCCTTAATCAGTGCTAATGTCAGGGTTTGTTACAGTGACTGACTAATTACCATTATTTATTTTTCCTCAGTTACCGAGCAATGAAAGTACTGAGCAACTTGGAGACCAACAACAGCCAAACATGAAAGGTCATCAACCACAATAGCAACAATTTGTGAAAATATGGGTTTGATATTAGTTACTAATGCTATCAAAGATTATAGAAAAAACTCCCAACTCAAACATACACCATCTGTTAAAAATATGCTGCAAATGTGACAATTTATATTACGATAACACTTTCTATGAATTTCCTTTTCATAATGCATTATAATATGATATAATGCATTAAAATGCACAACATAGGTGCTTATAACTACATTAATAAATCATGAAAAGGCAGCATTATGCCTTATAGGAAATGCTGGGAAGGAAATTGTGGAAATCTTTGGTTTGCAAGACAAGAGTTATGTGCATCAGAGGGAATAATATGCACCTTGATGAATTCACACAATGTTCTAGCATTAGGCCTATGTCTGGATTATGCATAGCCCATAAGGGGTTATAAATGAACTCATAATGCATTATGAAGAGGATGAGAGTGTTATCATATTTACTTAGGTTATATTGTCATCAAAAGAGATTTAAATATTGTCTGAACATGGATTCATGAAGAGATATAGGTTACAGTTTCAACTTTACCCTTGCATTGAAAATGTTCAAGGTGTGCAGACACTTTTATCCAAAGTGACTTACAGTACAGTAAGTGTGTACGTTGTTATGTGATCCCTGCGGGAATATAACTCGTGACCTTAGCATTGCTAACAGAGAGTATAATGTAATAGTATATGGCTGCTTTCACATATTTGATTAGTTTATTGATTGATGGTTGAAAGTTCTGAGTTGTCCTCTTGTTGACCTTATAATGACATCCTTTCAGGATGTTCTCAGAATGTTCTCAGGATGTTCTCAGGATAATTAGTGCATCGTTAGTGCTTTTGGTACACTATATTTATATGCTATTTAGCAGACACTTTTATCCAAAGCGACTTACAGTCATGCGCACATACATTTTACATATGGGTGGTCCCGGGAATCGAACCCACATTCCTGGCTTTGCAAGCGCCATGCTCTACCAACTGAGCCATACAGGACCCCCTATATATACAAAAGTATGTAGACAACCCTTCAAATTTGTGGATTCGGCTATTTCAGCCACACCCTTTGCTGACAGGTGTAAAAAATTGAGCACACAGCCATGCAATCTCCATAGACAAACATTGGCAATAGAATGGCCTTACTGAAGAGCTCAGTGACTTTCAACGTGGTACCTTTCCAACAAGTCAGTTCGTAAAATTTCTGCCCGGCTAGAGCTGCCCTGGTCAACTGTAAGTGCTGTTATTGTGAAGTGGAAACGTCTAGGACCAACAATGGCTCAGCCGCAAAGTGGTAGGCCACACAAGCTCACAGAATGGGACCGCCGAGTGCTGAAGTGTGTAGTGCGTAAAAATTGTCTGTCCTCGGTTGCAACACTGACTACCGAGTTCCAAACTGCCTCTGGAAGCAACGTCAGCACAATAAATGTTCATCGGGAGTTTCATGAAATACCAAGCGTCGGCTGGAGGGGTGTAAAACTCGCCGCCATTGGACTCTGGAGCAGTGGAAACGCGTTCTCTGGAGGGATGAATTACGATTCACCATCTGGCAGTCCGACGGATGAATTTGCCAGGAGAACACTACCTGCCCGAATGCATAGTGCCAACTGTAAAGTTTGGTGGAGGAGGAATAATTGTCTGGAGCTGTTTTTCATGGTTCGGGCTAGACCCCTTAGTTCCAGTGAAGGGAAATCTTAATGCTACAGCATACAATGACATTCTAGACGATTCTGGGTTTCCAACTTTGTGGCAATAGTTTGGGGAAGGCCGTTTCCTGTTTCAGCATGACAATGCCCCCGAGCACAAAGCGAGGTCCATACAGAAATGGTTTTGTCGAGATCGGTGTGGAAGAACTTGACTGGCCTTCACAGAGCCCTGACCTCAACCTCATCAAAGACCTTTGGGATGAATTGGAATGCCGACTGCGAGCCAGGCCTAATCGCCCAACATCAGTGCTTGACTTCACTAAAGCTCTTGTGGCTGAATGGAAGCAAGTCCCCGCAGCAATATTCCAACATCTAGTGGAAAGCCTTCCCAGACCCAGGCTGATAGGTGACAAGCCCGATAGTGGTCAAGTTCCTGAGCTTCAAGGAGAAGGTAGCTGTTCTGGAAAGAGCCAAGAACTTGAGAGGAACGTCTATCTTCCTCAACAAGGACTATCCGGAAGCTGTGCGCCAGAAGAGGAAATAACTTATCTCAGCCATGAAAGCTGCCAGAGCACGCAAGGACATTGCTTACATCTGCTATGACAGGCTCATTGTCCACCCTCCCTCCCAAAAGCCTGGAAGGGATGAGAGAGCCAAGCCTATTGGTTCTTAGCTTCAACCTCGCAGCACACACACACACTTACACACACCAACTGATTAATGGACTGCTGAATGTATATATTTTTCACTTGCTTTGTTTGCTCTTTTCCAAATTATGTCTATCTCTGATAAACTACCCATGAAAGTGCTGAAAATAGCCCATATTAATATATGTAGCCTTAGAAATAAGGTTCATGAAATCAATAACTTGCTAACATCAAATAACATTAATATCTTAGCCATTTCTGAGACTCACATAGATAATTCATTTGATGATACAGCAGTAGCAATACAAGAATATAACATCTATAGAAGAGACAGGAATGCTTATGGGAAGGTTTTGTTGTAGCTCAGTTGGTAGAGCATGGCGTTTGCAACGCCAGGGTTGTGGGTTCGATCCCCACGGGGGGCCAGTATGAAAAAAGTATGAAAATGTATGCACTCACTAACGGTAAATTGCTCTGGATAAGAGCGTCTGTTAAATTACTAAAATGTAAAAAATGTAAATATTCAGAGCCATATCCCTGTAATGTTTAGAGACGATCTTATGTCAAGGGTTATTGAAGTGTTGTGGTTGCAGGTTCACTTGGCACATCTAAAGCCTTTTCTTTTGGGGTGTTGCTATAGGCCACCAAGTGCTAACAGTCAGTATCTAAATAATATGTGTGAAATGCTTGATAGTGTATTTGATATAAACAGAGAGGTCTACTTTCTTGGGGGCCTGAATATTGACTGGATTTCATCAAGCTGTCCGCTCAAGAGGAAACTTCTCACTGTAACCAGTGCCTGTAATCTGGTTGAGGTTATTAATCAAACTACCAGGGTGTTTGAAAACACTACAGGAACAAGATCATCCACATGTATTGATCACATTTTTACTAATACTGTAGAACTTTGTTCTAAAGATGTATCCGTACCCATTGGATGCAGTGATCACAATATAGTGGCTATATCCAGGAAAGCCAAAGTTCCGAAAGCTGGGCCTAAAATAGCGTATAAGAGATCATACAAAAGATTTTGCTCTGACTCTTATGTGGATGATGTTAACAATATGTGTTGGTCTGATGTGATTAATAAGGAGCATTCAGACACTGCACTTGATGAATTTATGAAATTGCTTCTTCCAATTATTGATAAACATGCACCTGTTAAGAAACTGACTGTTAGAACTGTTAAGGCTCCATGGATTGATGAGGAATTTGAAAACTGTATGGTTGAACGAGATGGGGCAAAAGGAGTGGCTAATAAGCCTGGCTGCACATCTGACTGGCTGATTTACTGATTTACTGCAAATTGAGAAATGATGTGACTAAACTCAACAAAAATAATAAGAAACTTTATTATGAAGCCAAGATCAATGATATAAAGAATTATGGGAAAAAACTTTGGAGTACTTTAAATGAAAGTATGGGCAGAAATCAGATGGCTTATTCATCACAAAACCATTTGATGTTGTAAATATTTTGATGATTACTTCATTGGCAAAGTTGGGCAAACTTAGGCAGGAAATGCCAACCATGAATAGTGAGCCATCGTACTCATGCATAAAAAAACAAATATTTAAAGAAAAGCATTGCAAGTTCGAATTTTGTAAAGTTAGTGTGGGAGAGGTGGAAAAATAGTAGCTGGCATTGACAATTTAGATGGAAAGCTACTGAGGATGGTAGCTGACTCTATAGACACTCCTATCTGTCATCTCTTTAATCTGAGCCTAGAGGAAAGTCTTTGTCCTCAGGCCTGGATGAAGCCAAAGTCATTCCGCTACCTAAGAGTAATAAAGCGGCCTTTACTGGTTCTAACAGTAAAGCTTGCTGCCAGCTCTTAGCAAAGTGTTGGAAAAAATTGTGTTTGACCAAATACAATGCTATTTCTCTGTAAACAAATTAACAACATACATTTCAGCATGCTTATAGAGAAGGGCACTCAACATGTACTGCACTGGTTGAAAGAAATTGATAATAAGAAGATTGTGGGAGCTGTACTGTTAGATTTCAGTACAGCCTTTGACATTATTGACCATAACCTGTTGTTGAGAAAACGTATATGTTATGGCTTTTCAACCTCTTGTCACGACTCAGGATAAGACCCAGATGCAGACCTGTCGAAATAGCAAAAGTTTATTTACAAAAACAGGGGGCAGTCTAACGACAGGTCAAAGGCAGGCAGAGGTCAGTAATCCAGAGCAGAGTCCGAAAGGTACAGAAACGGCAGGCAGGCTCAGGGTCAGGGCAGGCAGAGGTCGGTAATCCAGAACAGTTCGGTAATGCAGACTGGCCGTTAGACTGGGGGTGGAACCCGGAGGACAGGCTGGCCGACGACCCAATAAGTGTGCAGAACGCCTTCCAGAACTGGGACGAGAACTGAGGACCCCGGTCGGTGACAATGTCCACCGGAAGTCCATGGATCCAGAAGACGTGCTGCACCATGAGCTGGGCCGTCTCCTTAGCTGAGGGTAGCTTGGGGAGAGGAATGACATGGGCGGCTTTAGAAAACCAGTCCAACATGGTAAGGATAACCGTTTTGCCATCAGATGGGGGGAAACCAGTGATGAAGTCCAGGGATATATGTGACCAGAGCCGGTGAGGGACAGGAAGTGGTTGAAGGAGGCCAGCCAGAGTTTGACGACGAGTCTTATTCTGGGCACACACGGTGCAGGCGGCGACGAACGCGGAGACGTCAGGAACCAAGGTGGTCCACCAAAAACGTTGTCGTACAAAGGCCAGGGAGCTAGGATGGCAGGCCAGTAGAGAGAAATGAGCCCATTCCAGAACCGAGGAACGGGCAGAGTCCGGGACAAACATCTTGTTAGCCGGCCCCCCGGACCCGGTTCTCTATATCCCCAATGAGTGCAGCCGCGAGACAAGAGGTAGGGAGAATGGTTCAGGTCCAATGGTGTAGCAGGCGTCAACCTCCACCACGAACTGCCGGGACGGATCCGGATGGATTAGGATGGGGCGGTAGTAAATTGGTGCTTGAGGTCCAGGAACGCCTGGTCTGCAGCTGGAGACCACGTAAACGGGACTTTGGGAGAGGTGAGCGCTGACAGGGGGGAAGCCCTAGTGCTGTAGCCCCGGATGAACCAGCGGTAGAAATTGGCGATTCCCAGGAAGCGTTGCAGCTGCACTCTGGAGCTGGGTTGCGACCACTCCACCACCACTCTCACCTTTTCAGGATCCATCTGTATGTTGCCTGCAGCTATGATGTATCCAAGGAAGGAGATGGTGGAGCGATGGAATTCGCATTTTTCCGCTTTGACAAACATCTGGCTCTCCAGAAGACGCTGGAGGACTTGTCTGACATGGAGGACATGTTCTTGAGCCGAGTGGGAAAACACAACGATGCCATCAAGGTAGACGACATGTCCCAGAGAGCGTAATTTACCAGGGCCTGGAACACAGCAGGAGCGTTGGTCAGTCCGAACGGCATCACCAGGTATTCGTAGTGCCCGCTAGCCGTGTTAAAGGCGGTTTTCCACTCATTCCCTTCCCGTATCCGTACCAGATGGTAGGCGTTCCGGCCCCGGTATTTGATACACGGATGCAGAGTTTTGTCCTTCTTCTCCACAAAGAAGAACCCTGCGCCGGCGGGTGAGGTAGAAGGACGGATACCCCCTGCAGCCAGGGAGTCCTCAATATACACTACAGGTCAAAAGTTTTAGAACACATATATTTTATATGTGAGATTCTTTGAGACGCCATCCCATCTGGTTTGGACTTAGTGGGACTATCATTTGTTTTTCAACAGGACAATGACCCAACACACCTCTAGGCTGTGTAAGGGCTATTTTACTAAGAAGGAGAGTGATGGAGTGCTGCATCAGATGACCTGGCCTCCACAATCCCCCGACCTCAACCAAATTGAGATGGTTTGGAATGAGTCGGACCGCAGCGTGAAGGAAAAGCAGCCAACAAGTGCTCAGCATATGTGGGAACTCCTTCAAGCCTGTTGGAAAAGCATTCCAGGTGAAGCTGGTTGAGAGAATGCCAAGAGTGTGCAAAGCTGTCATCAAGGCAAAGGGTGGCTATTTGAAGAATCAAAAATATAAAATATATTTTGATTTGTTTAACACTTTTTTGGTTACTACATAATTCCATATGTGTTATGTCATAGTTTTGATGTCTTCAATATTATTCTACAATGTAGAAAATAGTACAAATCAAGAAAAACCCTTGAATGAGCAGGTGTTCTAAAACTTTTGACCGGTAGTGTACGTCTCCATCGCATTGGTCTCCGGACCTGACAGGGAATAAAGCCACCCCTGAGGCGGTGTAGTGCCCGGGAGAAGGTTGATGACGTAGATGCGGATGAAGCGAGGTGGCACGGGACTTGCTGAAAACCTCCCGGAGGTCCTGGTAGTCCGCCGGAACGGTGGAGAGGTCTGGGGCTCAAACCCAGGATAGAACCAGTAGCCCAGTCGATCAGAGGATTGTGCCTCTGGAGCCAGGAAAACACCAAAACCAAGGGTGCATTAGCGGATTCAATGGGCAGGAACTGCATAGACTCACTGTGATTACCCGACACTCTCAGGTTAATGGGAAACGTAGTGTGGGTGACTCTGCCAATAGAGCGTCCATCCAACGCTCTGACGTCCATGGGAATGGAGAAGGGATGTGTGGGGATGCCCAGCTGTGAAGGAACATTTTATGTTTGTGCTTTTCTAATAACCAATTTGACTGGGTTCATGCAAGTGACTGATTGATCGTGCCTTGGAGGAATCCTCACAATCAGTATAAGCAATTTGGCAGTACGCCCAGAACATTGCTTTGAGATCCGAAAGGGGTATCTCAGTTTCAAGGTCTCAGCATCGAGAGAAGAAGCCTCGTGAGGTATTGGTCGGTCACATACATGAACCAAATGTTAATGATGAATTAATTATTAATCTGTCACACCCTGATCTATTCCCCCTCAGGAGACTGAAAAGATTTGGCATGGGTCCTCAGATCCTCAAAAAATTCTACAGCTGCACCATCGAGAGCATCCTGACTGGTTGCATCACCGCCTGGTATGGCAACTGCTTGGCCTCCGACCGCAAGGCACTACAGAGGGTAGTGCGTACGGCCCAGTACATCACTGGGGCCAAGCTTCCTGCCATCCAGGACCTCTATACCAGGCGGTGTCAGAGGAAGGCCCTCAAAATTGTCAAAGACTCCAGCCACCCTAGTCATAGACTGTTCTCCCTGCTACCGCACGGCAAGCGGTACCGGAGTGCCAAGTCTAGGTCCAAAAGACTTCTCAACAGCTTTTACCCCCAAGCCATAAGACTCCTGAACAGCTAATCATGGCTACCCGGACTATTTGCACTGCCCCCCCACCCCATCCTTTTTATGCTGCTGCTACTCTGTTAATTATTTATGCATAGTCACTTTTATTTTACTTCTGCTCTTTTTTTCTCAACACTTTTTTTGTTGTTGTTTTATTTTTACTTTTTTTGTTAAAATAAATGCACTGTTGGTTAAGGGCTGTAAGTAAGCATTTCACTGTAATGTCTGCACCTGTTGTATTCGGCGCATGTGACCAATAAAATTTGATTTGATTTGATTTGATTTGATCTGATTCACCTGTCTTGTGATTGTATCCAACTCCCACCAGGTGTCTCCCATTATCATGTGTATTTATACCTGCGTTTTCTGTTTGTCTGTTGCCAGTTCGTCTTGTCCCGTCAAGTCCTACCAGCGTGTTCCCGTGTTTCCTGTGCTCTAGTTTTTGCTTTCTCTATTCTTCCCAGTTCTGACCTTTCTGCCTGTCCTGACCCTGATCCTGCCTGCCGTCCTGTACCTGCCTTACTCTGATTTGGATTACGACTCTTTGCCTGCCTTGACCTACCGATTGCCTGCCCCTTGTACTGTAATAAACGGCAGAGCTCCCGACTGATGTGTACTATGGTGCATTAAGTTTGTTGGAATCTCTCCAGTTAACTGACAATAAATAATTATTCATTTAATATTGACTTCAGGTGTCCCTGGTGGCAATTTCCACGACATTGCTTTGCCACATTTTTGGCAGTATTACTTTAGTGCCTTGTTGCAAACAGGATGCATGTCTTGGCATAATTTTTTCTATTTCCTTCTTTTCACTCTGTCAATTAGGTTAGTATTGTGGAGTAACTACAATGTTGTTGATCCATCCTCAGTTTTCTCCTATCACAGCCGTTAAACTTTGTAACTGTTTTAAAGTCACCATTGGCCTCATGGTGAAAAACCTGAGCAGTTTATTTCCTCTCTGGCAACTTAGTTAGGAAGGACGCCTGTATCTTTGTAGTGACTGGGTGTATTGATACACCATCCAAAGTTTAATGAATAACTTCACCATGCTCAAAGTGATATTCAATGTCTGTTTTATTTTTACACGTCTACCAATATTTGCCCTTCTTTGCGAGGCATTGGAAAACCTCCCTGGTCTTTGTGGTTGAATCTGTCATTGAAATTCACTGCTCGACTGAGGGACCTTACAGATAATTGTATGTTTGGGGTACAGAGATGAGGTAGTCATTCAAAAATCATGTTAAACACTATTATTGCACACAGAGTGAGTCCATGCAACTCATTATATGACTTGTTAAGCACATTTTTACTCCTGAACTGATTTAGGCTTGCCACAACAAAGGTGTTGAATACTTATTGACATTTCAGCTTTTCATTTTTAATAATTTGTTAACATTTTGAAAAACATAATTCCACTTTGACATTATGGGGTATTGTGTGTAGGCCAGTGACAAAGAAAATCTCAATTTAATCCATTTTAAATTCAAGCTGTAACACAACAAAATGTGAAAAAGTACAGGGGTGTGAATACTTTCTGAAGGCGCTGTACTTCGGCCCCGCCTGTTGTGCACTATTTTCACACAGTTCTGTTAACGACGGCGAGGGCAGGGTTGGCAGACATTAGCGAAGGACACTGGGTGTTAGCTAGCTATTTGGCTATCTAACTAGGACTCTGGTACACAGCAGGTGGGCTGGGTAGCTAGCTCGCACACCGGTAGAAAGTGTCCTTCGCCCCCGCAGGTTGGGCACTGCTTTCTCGCAGTTCTGTTAATGACGGCGAGGGCAGTTGTTCGGCAAGCAGGAGCGAAGGACACTGTGTGCTAGCTATTTAGGAGTGGTTATGCAGGAACAAATGGGATTCTCGGGAACCCCCCGAATTGCGGGCCACAATCGGACACTATTGGCAAGATGCGCAGAGTAGTACACACACCACATTTCCTGTCCATTGCCACGCAACAATGCTCTGTACCGGCCGGTGTGTGTGTGTCGGGACTGGGAGGGGGTGTCAAACGATACACGAAAGAGAATGGTCAAAATGTCTCCTCCGAGAGGTGAACCCAGGACTTCAGATTGGTCGTCACTAGTTACCACAGCCACAAAGTCATAAACCCCCCTTATTTCTAAAAATGTCTCTTCTTAAAATCTGATTTTAAACCTAACTCTAACCACACTGTTAACCTTCTGCCTAACCTTAAATTAAGACCAAAACGTTTTCATTAATTTTTACGATATAGCCAATTTTGACATTGTGGCTGTGGAAACTAGTCGAAACCCTTCAGATTCAACGCCTGTGACGTTAACACTTACGCTACAAACCCTGTCATGAATGTATTATCTTGACTATTTAAATGAACAGTCTGGTTATGACAGGAAGCTTTTGTTGTTGTTCATTCACTCATTTATTTGTTCATTCACTAATTTCATTCACTCATTTATTTTTCTTGCTTGGTTAGGGGCGGCAGGTAGCTTAGTGGTTAAGAGCGTTGTGCCAGTATGCGAAAGGTCGCTGGTTCTAATCCCAGAGCAGACTAGGTGAAAAATCTGTCGATGTGCCCTTGAGCAAGGCACTTAAACCTAATTGCTCCTGTAAGTCGCTCTGGATAAGAGTGTCTGCTAAATGACTAAAATGTATTTATTTTTATTAACTGCTGCAGAATTAAGTGTTCCTAACAGTAAAATGAAAGATAATGATAGTGGAGAAATATTATTTATTTCTTCCAGCATCTTGAGAGAATGCGAATGCATGCTTAGGGACCTGTTGTGTAGCCTACATGCAATTCCTTTTAACTACATAAAAGCTGACATATTTGATTTTCAACTTGTGGGGATCTATTTTCTTATAACTAGATGTGATGCCTAGCTTAGAAAGAATGCATTAATGATTAAACATAATAGGTTTTTACTGTACTGATATAAATTGTTTAACATAACAAGCTGTGATTCATGTGAGGAATGTTAGGGAGTAGGGTGAGACAGACTTGTGATTCTCACAGACACATACACACTGCCTCTTTGTTAAACTGCGCTCAAGGACGTGTACTGCAAAAGTGCTGACTTTCTGGACAAGTTGCAAAACAACTAGACACCTGGCAACAGTGAAGCGCCAAGGGTCTGGGACCAGCCTGTGCGCCAACGATAGGCTGAGTAAGTCTAAACCACGCTCAGTCTCTACTCTGATTGGCCAGCAGGGAGTGGGAACTATCTCTGTCAGAGTATTTGGAGAAGAACTTAGAACAATGGACCAGTTCTCTGTCTGCCCTGCGTGGTATTTCAGTGAGCCCGTATACGAACTCTCATACATACCATTTAAGCATTTGCATTAATAAATACTAGACTAACTTGGATACTGTGTAATGACCGCTTTTGTTCCCAAATACCAGATTTGAATTGACGCAACTTATCAAACTATTTAACTATTCAACTATTTACTGGCTAACAGTAGCTACTAAGGGTAAGTTATAACATACATTTATTTTTGTTTTGTTTTTACATACTGGTAACCAGAGTCTTTCAAGGGAATTCGGGACATGGGTGACTAGTTAACGTTAGCTTGGCTCTCTGTGTATTTGTGCCGTGGGAGGAGGGGTTAGCTCGTTGGCAGAGAGCAATGGCTAGCTAGTATGCTAACTATTCTAGCTAACTAACTGGCTGAATAAGTTGACGACGTACTCACTCAAAATGACAAAACTAACCCAAAACTTTACACAACGTTAGACACGGACACGAATGATCTGCTTGGCGTGTTAACACACTGGTGGTTTGTTGTAACCGAGTATTGGTGCTAAACCGTGTTATTGGAGGCTGGCATGCTAGTTGGCTTTGGCGTCATAGGATTCGGTGCCCTGGACGGTTTTCACGGAAGAATACTGTACCAAGTTGCTAGCTGAATAAACTAAGTTAGTCTATTACTAGAAACATTGAACCGCTGTAGTTTACAACAATTATCATTTCTAAAGTGGAAGTTGGGACAGTTATATTTGAGTGTTTTAGTGAAACTTAAGTGAGGGAGGCCCCGCTCTATCGCTTTCCCAGATGTTTAGTTAATTTCATTCCGATCTCCTTTGCATTATTGTAGCCTTTTTCTGTAGCCTGTCAACTATGTGTCTGTCTATCCCTGTTCTCTCCTCTCTGCACAGGCCATACAAACGCTTCACACCACGTGGCTGTTGCCACTCTAATCTGGTGGTCCCTGCGCGCACGACCCACGTGGAGTTCCAGGTCTCTGGCAGCCTCTGGAACTGCCGTTCTGCGGCCAACAAGGCAGAGTTCATCTCAGCCTATGCTACCCTCCAGTCCCTCGACTTCTTGGCGCTGACAGAAACATGGATTACCACAGAAAATACTGCTACTCCTACTGCTCTTTCCTCGTCTAACCATGTGTTCTCGCATACCCCAAGAGCATCTGGTCAGCGCGGCGGTGGCACAGGAATCCTCATCTCTCCCAAGTGGACATTCTCTCTTTTTCCCCTGACCCATCTGTCTATCTCCTCATTTGAATTCCATGCTGTCACAGTCACTAGCCCATTCAAGCTTAACATCCTTGTCATTTATCGCCCTCCAGGTTCCCTTGGAGAGTTCATCAATGAGCTTGACAAGTTCCTTTCCTGAGGATGGCTCACCCCTCACAGTTCTGGGTGACTAACCTCCCTACGTCTGCCTTTGACTAATTTCTCTCTACCTCCTTCTTTCCTCCTTTCCTCTTTTGACCTCACCCTCTCACCGTCCCCCCCTACTCACAAGGCAGGCAATACGCTTGACCTCATCTTTACTAGATGCTGTTCTTCTACTAATCTCACTGCAACTCCCCTCCATGTCTCCGACCACTACTTTGTATCCTTTTCTCTCTCACTCTCCTCCAACACTACTCACTCTGCCCCTACTCAGATGGTAATGTGCCGTCGCAACCTTCGCTCTCGCTCTCCCGCTACTCTCTCCTCTTCCATCCTATCATCTCTTCCCTCTGCTAAATCCTTCTCCCTCCGATCTCCTGATTCTGCCTCCTCAACCCTCCTCTCCTCCCTTTCTGCATCTTTTGACTCTCTATGTCCCCTATCCTCCCGGCCGGCTCGGTCCTCCCCTCCTGCTCCGTGGCTTGACGACTCATTGCGAGCTCACAGAAGAGGGCTCCGGGCAGCCGAGCGGAAATGGAGGAAAACTAGACTCCCTGCGGACCGGTCATCTTTTCACTCCCTCCTCTCTACGTTCTCTTCCTCTGTTTCCACTGCTAAAGCCACTTTCTACCAGTCTAAATTTCAAGCGTCTGCCTCTAACCCTAGGAAGCTCTTTGCCACCTTCTCCTCCCTGCTGAATCCTCCTCCTCCTCCCCCTCCCTCCTCCCTCTCTGTGGATGACTTCGTCAACTATTTTGAAAAGAAGGTTGACGACATCCGATCCTCATTTATTAAATCAAATGACACCGCTGGTCCTGCTCACACTGCCCTACCCTATGCTTTGACTTCTTTCTCCCCTCTCTCTCCAGATGAAATCTTGCGACTTGTGACGGCCGGCCGCCCAACAACCTGCCCGCTTGACCCTATCCCCTGCTCTCTTCTCCAGACCATTTCTGGAGACCTTCTCCCTTACCTCACCTCGCTCATCAACTCATCCTTGACCGCTGGCCATGTACCTTCCGTCTTCAAGAGAGCGAGAGTTGCACCCCTCCTCAAAAAACCTACACTCGATACCTCCGATGTCAACAACTACAGACCAGTATCCCTTCTTTCTTTTCTCTCCAAAACTCTTGAGCGTGCCGTCTCTAGCCAACTCTCCTGCTATCTCTCTCAGAATGACCTTCTTGATCCAAACCAGTCAGGTTTCAAGACTGGTCATTCAACTGAGACTGCTCTTCTCTGTGTCACGGAGGCTCTCCGCACTGCTAAAGCTAACTCTCTCTCCTCTGCTCTTATCCTTCTAGACCTATCCGCTGCCTTTGATACTGTGAACCATCAGATCCTCCTCTCCACCCTCTCCGAGTTGGGCATCTCCGGTGCTGCTCACTCTTGGATTGCGTCCTACCTGACAGGTCGCTCCTACCAGGTGGCGTGGCGAGAATCTGTCTCCGCACCATGTGCTCTCACCACTGGTGTCCCCCCAGGGCTCAGTTCTAGGCCCTCTCCTATTCTCTCTATACACCAAGTCACTTGGCTCTGTCATATCCTCACATGGTCTCTCCTACCATTGCTACACAGATGACACACAATTAATTTTCTCCTTTCCCCCTTCTGATAACCAGTGGCGAATCGCATCTCTGCATGTCTGGCAGACATATCAGTGTGGATGTCGGATCACCACCTCAAGCTGAACCTCGGCAAGACGGAGCTGCTCTTCCTCCCGGGGAAGGACTGCCCGCTCCATGATCTCGCCATCACGGTTGACAACTCCATTGTGTCCTCCTCCCAGAGTGCAAAGAACCTTGGCGTGACCCTGGACAACACTCTGTCGTTCTCCGCTATCATCAAAGCGGTGACCCGATCCTGCAGGTTCATGCTCTACAAAATTCGCAGAGTACGACTCTACCTTACACAGAAAGTGGCACAGGTCCTAATCCAGGCACTTGTCATCTCCCGTCTGGATTACTGCAACTCGCTGTTGGCTGGGCTCCCTGCCTGTGCCATTAAACCCCTACAACTTATCCAGAACGCTGCAGCCCGTCTGGTGTTCGACCTTCCCAAGTTCTCTCATGTCACCCCGCTCCTCCGCACACTCCACTGGCTTCCAGTTGAGGCTCGCATCTACTACAAGACCATGGGGCTTGCCTACGGAGCTGTGAGGGGAACGGCACCTCCTTACCTTCAGGCTCTGATCAGACCCTACACCCAAACGAGGGCACTACGTTCATCCACCTCTGGCCTGCTAGCTCCCCTACCTCTTCAAAAGCACAGTTCCCGCTCAGCCCAGTCAAAGATATTTGCTGCTTGCTGATATATGGTGGAACAAGCTCCCCCACGACGCCAGGACAGCGGAGTCACTGACCACCTTCCGGAGACACTTGAAACACTACCTCTTTAAGGAATACCTGGAATAGTATAAAGTAATCCTTCTACACTCCCCCCCCCCCTCTCCCTCTCCCTCTCCCTGGTCCTTAAAAAAAAACTAAAACAGTTGATGTGTTGAAAACAGTGACATGGCTAAATGATTTAGCAAGCATGGCATTTTCTTTTGAATGCGCAAAGGTTGCGCAAGCAAGCAATGATGTGGGTGTTGTTTAACCTGGGTGCACCCGCACCCCCCTGGCTACTTTTTACTTGGCGACTTCAGGTTTTCGGGAATAATTTGAAAAGTAACTTGTCACCTTCAGCGCAAATTTGAATTGTAATAACAAGAAGAAAATTACATTGTCAGAGGAGGGAGTGTACTGAATCAATGCATAAGGTAAGGGCTGCTGGGGTAAAAGTAGGTTTAATTTCTTCCCGGTACGGGACCTCTGTCACACCCTGGCTCTGGGACTCTATATGTTGAGCCAGGGTGTGTTCATTCTATGTGGTGTATTTCTATGTTGGGAGTTCTGGTTTGTTTATTTCTATGTTGGCTAGAGTGACTCCCAATCAGAGGCAACGAGTGTCAGCTGTGGCTGGTTGTCTCTGATTGGGAGCCATATTTAAACTGTCTGTTTTTCCCTTTGTGTTTGTGGGTTCTTGTTCCAGTTGGTTTTGAGTTTTGTACCGTGGACTTCACGAGTCGTTTGTTGTTTTGTTTATTGTCAGTATTTATCACTATAGATAAATAAACATGTTCGTTCATCACGCTGCGCCTTGGTCTATTCCGTACGACGATCGTGACAGAAGAACCCACCATCACAGGACCAAGCAGCGTGTCCAGGAGCAGGCAGCCTGGACGTGGGAGCAGATCTTAGACGGGCAGGGGTCCTGGACCTGGGAGGAAATCCTGGCCGGGATGGATCGCCGGGGGTGCGCATCGTCAGCCTGGTCCGGCCCGTTGCTGCTCCACGCACCAAGCCAGGGGTGCGAGTCGTCAGTCCGGTGAGGCCCGTTCCGGCTCCACGCACCAAGCCAGGGGTGCGCATCGTCAGCCCGGTCCGGTCCGTTCCTGCTCCACGCACCAAGCCAGGGGTGCGTATCGTCAGCCTGGTCCGGCCCGTTGCTGCTCCACGCACCAAGCCAGGGGTGCGCGTCGTCAGTCCGGCACAACCCGTGCCTGGGTCATCGGTGCCTAATCAGGTACCGCTCAACTGCTCCACAACGGAGCTGAAGCTAACCGCTCCTGCTACGTCCAGGTCAGCTCCAGACAGCGGGGCCAGAACGGACCAGGGGCGCTATGGGGGGATTATTGGAGGGTGTTGGGCAAGCCCGGAGCCAGAACCGCCGCCGAGGAGGAATGCCCACCCAGCCCTCCCCTGTTTTGCTCTAGTTGAGGCGCGGTCGCAGTCTGCGCCTTTAGGGGGGGGGTACTGTCACACCTTGGCTCTGGGACTCTATATGTTGAGCCAGGGTGTGTTCATTCTATGTGGTGTATTTCTATGTTGGGAGTTCTGGTTTGTTTATTTCTATGTTGGCTAGAGTGACTCCCAATCAGAGGCAACGAGTGTCAGCTGTGGCTGGTTGTCTCTGATTGGGAGCCATATTTAAACTGTCTGGTTTTCCCTTTGTGTTTGTGGGTTCTTGTTCCAGTTGGTTTTGAGTTTTGTACCGTGGACTTCACGAGTCGTTTGTTGTTTTGTTTATTGTCAGTATTTATCACTATAGATAAATAAACATGTTCGTTCATCACGCTGCGCCTTGGTCTATTCCGTACGACGATCGTGACAACCTCCTATGTGTGCATGTGTTTAACCCCCCAAAAAACTATTCGCCTAATCATAGAATTACATATAGAATCCATATTAATTTAATAGAGTCTCTATGGGCCGAATAGTTAACATTTGTTCTTTAACTTTTAAAATGTATTAGCCTACCTTTTAATGTGGCATGAACACAACCAGTTATGATGTTTTCATCTGATTGTCAAACAATTACTTCAAAAGACTCACGTAGGCTACGTTACTCAGGGACGGTGGAACGACGGGGGTGCAGGAAAATAATAGTTTTAAAGCCTCATTTAGATAATTTTCTGTTTATAATGTCTATAATTAGATACACAAATATAAACGCAACATGTGATGTGTTGGTCCCATGTTTCATTAGCTGAAAGAAAAGATCCCAGAAATCGTCCATTCGCACAAAAAGCTTATTTCTCTCACATTTTCAGCACAAATTTGTTTACATCCTTGTTAGTGAGCATTTCTCCTTTGCCAAGATAATCCATCCACCTGATAGATGTGGCATATCAAGAAGCTGATTAAACAGCATGATCATTACAAAGGTGCAGATTGTGCTGGGGACAATAAAGGGCCACACTAAAATGTGCAGTTTTGTCACACAACACAATATCAAAGATGTTTAAAGTTTTGAGGGAGCGTGCAATTGGCATGCTGACTGCAGGCATGTCCACGAGAGCTGTTGCCAGAGAATGTAATGTTCATTTCTCTACCATAAGCCGCATTCAACGTCGTTTTAGAGAATTTGGCAGTATGTCCAAATGGCCTCACAACCGCAGACCACAGAGTGCCCCATGGTGGTGGTGGGGTTTTGGTATGGGCAGGCATAAGCTATGGATAATGACCACAATTGCATTTTATCGATGGCAATTTGAATGCACAGAGATACCGTGACAAGATTGTGAGGCCCATTGTCATGCCATTCATCCGCCGACATCACCTTATGTTTCAGCATGATTATGCACAGCCCCATGTCGCAAGGATCTGTTCACAATTCCTGGAAGCTGAAAATTTCCCAGTTCTTCCATGGCCTGCATACTCACCAGACATATCACCCATTGAGCATGTTTGGGATGCTCTGGATCGACGTGTAAGATAGTGTTTTCCAGTTCCCGCCAATATCCAGCAACTTTGCACAGCCATTGAAGAGAAGTGGGACAACATTCCACAGCCCACAGTCAACAGCCTGATCAACTCTATGCGAAGGAGATGTGTCACGCTGCATGTGGCAAATCGTGGTCACACCAGATAGTGACTGGTTTTCTGATTTTATTTGAATTTATTTCAATTGACTGATTTCCTTGTATGAACTGTAACAAAGTAAAGTGTTTGAAATTGTTGCATGTTGCGTTTATATTTTTTGATGGGGATTTTTGTATTATTTTACTTACATTGACGCACGGGTGCTCTTAAGGATGTAATATTATAGTAGGCTACATGGGAGGCCTGGAGTCAGTGTTCAGACTTATCACGTTTCAGGAGAAGACCCAGATGCAGACAGTGTCGAAGTTATTACAAAAACAGAGGGCAGTCAAACAACAGGTCAAGGCAAGGCAGAAGTCAATAATCCAAAAGGTACAGAACGGTAGGCAGTCTCAGGGTCAGGGCAGACAGAGGTCAATAATCCAGGGTGGTGTGACAAGGTACAGAACAGCAGGCAGGGTCAGGGCAGGCAGAATGGTCAAAACCGGGAAAACTAGAAAACAGGAACTTGAGAAAGCCAGGAGTAAGGGGAAAACCGCTGGTAGGCTTGACGAAACAAAACGAACTGGCAACAGACTAACAGAGAACACAGGTATAATGGGGAAGATGGGCGACACCTGGAGCGGGGTGGAGAAAATCACAAAGACAGGTGAAACAGATCAGGGTGTGACAAGACTTAAATTACAAAATATTAAGCTATTCACAAAAAAATAATTCCGGCATCCATGCAGTGCCATTTGATAAAAGGAGACATCACTTACAAAACACCAAAAAGTGTTATGATATTTGGTGATTGTCATTCGTTAGACCATTTGGTGATTGTCATTCGTTGTAACTTGAATTAATGCGTACACTGCTGTCCTTGCGCATCTCGGTCTCGGCCACTCATCTCTGCCTTGGAGCAAATTTCAGTGTACGCATCAGTGAACCACACTGCATTTTGGAGCGTATTCCACACGTTTTCAAGTATATTCACTCATTTTTCATGCCACTGACATGCGGTAATGATAAATAGTGTAATAGCCTACAGTTTTTATGGAGTCTGTTTTAATTATTGTGATAGGCTCATGTTTAATCGGTATGGCATCCCCCCACTATTTATTTTGCTGGTACTCCGTACAGGACCATTCCGGCTTACTTTCACCCCTGAAAGGCTGTAATGTTAGCTAGCTACATTGCTAAGCAAGCCAGATTGACTAGTGTATGGAGTAATGTTAGCTAATGTTAGATGAGCAAGGCCCATTGCATGCATTAAACATTAGCAGCGTGGCAGTTTCCCAAAGTTTGGTGTTGACTATGAACTTTACTTAGTTAGCTAGCTAGTTATCTATGCTTTGTTTGTGGAAGAATGTGGGATAGCTGTACTATCAACATTGAGTTGTGATGGTGCATTATTTGTCCATAAAGCTAACGTTAACGTTATAGCCTTGTTGGCAAGTAGCTAGCTAATGTTACTGGCTAACATTAGCTGGCTAGTTAACTGGCAATAGCAGCCAAGGATGTTCGCTATATTATTGGTGCTTATTACACACAAGTGTCAAGTGTCAAGGCCAACAGTTTACACAGATGACTTCAGTCATGTGAAAAAGCTTCCATAGCAAAATATAGCTAGGTTCCTTTGCTTGTAGCTTGCTTCTTATCCGACTGGTGTTAGTTAGCTACTGGCACTGTTGCTGCGCAACCCAAGTGCTTTGGTCCGGTTTTAGAACTCTGAGATTCAGCTGAAAATGTGTTAGCATTGTCAGAAATGCTACAAAAAGGTAGCACATCGTTGGTTCTTAAAGGACGGAAATGTGCACGTGAGAGCGATAAATTATAAATGTAATAGAAACTGTTGTAATAGCACCTACAAACGTATTCAGTCCAAATGGATCCAAGTCAAATTGACAATTTATGGATGCTATAGCCTCGTTTTAATCTGACCGCTAGAATTTGAGCTAGGTTTGGGTAAAACATTTTCTGACGACCCTAATGCTAACGACCTTGTCAAAGATCCTATATAGTGGTTGTCGGTAACGGTCGGACGGATCATGCCGAGGGGCGGGGAGTGTGTTGTGTACCACCAATCAAGTTGATTTGCGAATTGTCATCGATATTGGTGTCATATTGGCTTAGATATGACGGTAGGGAGATTTGAATTTAACATTGAGCTTCAACCAATGCATACAGTGCATTCGGAAAGTATTCAGATCCCTTCAGTTTTTCCACATTTTGTTAAGCCTTATTCTAAAATTGATTAAATCGTTGTTTTTCTCTCATCAATCTACACACAATACCCCATAATGATAAAGAAAAACAGGTTTTTAGAATTATTTTGCAAAAACTGAAATATCACATTTATATAAATATTCAGACCCTTTTACTCAGTACTTTGTTGAAGCACCTTTGGCAGTGATTACAGCCTCAAGTCTTCTTGGGTATGACACTACAAGCTTGGTTCACTTGTATTTGGGGAGTTTCTAACATTCTTCTCTGCAGATCCTCTCAAGCTCTGTCAGGTTGGATGAAGAGTGTCGCTGCACAGCTATTTTCAGGTCTCTCCAGAGATGTTCGATCGGGTTCAAGTCCGGGCTCTGGCTGGGCCTCTCAAGGGTATTCAGAGACGTGTCCCAAAGCAACTCCTGCGTTGTCTTGGCTGTGTACTTAGGATTGTTGTCCTGTTGGAAGGTGAACCTTCACCCCAGTCTGATGTCCTGAGTGCTCTGGAGCAGTTTTCCATCAAGGATATCTCTGTCCTTTGCTCCGTTCATCTTTCCCTCAATCCTAACTAGTCTCCCAATCCATGCCGCTGAAAAACATCCCCACAGCATGATGCTGCCACCACTATGCTTCACCGTAGAGATGGTATTGGCCAGGTGATGAGCGGTGCCTGGTTTCCTCCAGACGTGATGCTTTGCATTCAGGCCAAAGAGTTCAATCTTGGTTTCATTAGATCAGAGAATCTTGTTTCTCATGGTCTGAGAGTCCTTTAGGTGCCTTTTGGCAAACTCCAAGTGGGCTGTCATGTGCCTTTTACTGAGGAGTGGTTTCCATCTGGCCACTCTACCATAAAGGCCTGATTGTTGAAATGCTGCAGAGATGGTTGTTCTTCTGGAAGGTTCTCCCATCTCCACAGAGGAACTCTGGAGCTCTGTCAGAGTGACCATCGGGTTCTTGGTCACCTCACTGACCAAGGCCCTTCTCCCCCGATTGCTCTGTTTGGCCAGGCGGCCAGCTTTAGGAAGAGTCTTGGTGGTTCCAAACTTCTTCCATTTAATAATGATGGAGGACACTGTGTTCTTGGGGACCTTCAATGCTGCAGAAATGTTTTGGTACCCTTCCCCAGATCTGTGCCTCGACACAATCCTGTCTCAGAGCTCTATGGACAATTCCTTCGACCTCATGGCTTGGTTTTTGCTCTGACATGCACTGTCAACTGTGGGACCTTATACAGACAGGCGTGTGTCTTTCCAAATCATGTACAATCAATTGAATTTACCACAGGTGGACTTCAATCCAGTTTTAGAAACATCTCAAGGATGATCAATGGAAACAGGATGCACATGAGCTCAATTTCGAGTCTCATAGCAAAGGGTCTGAATACTTATGTAAATAAGGTTTTTCTGTTTTTTTCTTTTTAATAAATTTGCAAAAAGTGATAACATGTTTTCGCTTTGTCATTATGTGGTATTGTGTGTAGATTGAGGAGGGAAATCATTACTTTAATCAATTTTAGAATAAGACTGTAACATATGTAGAAAAAGTGTGGAAATAATGTGGAATAAGTGAAGGAGTCTGAATACTTTCCAAATGCCCTGTACATGTTCCATATGTAGATACTCCTTAACATCTTAGATAGTACTACATTAGTAGTACATAACAGTGTAGTAGTGCAGTACTACAGTACTGAATTGTCATTCCAGCCTCATTTGAAATTATAAAGCTACTTGCTAATTGTCAGAATAAGCCTTCTGGATATGTGTAGTATATAAAACATCAGTGTCTCCCTGATTCACCATAGGTTCTTGTTCTCAACAGTTTAACATAATCATTATTTAACTCATTTGATAAAGTACGACTGGGGTTTATATATAAATGCCTGGAGCATTTCAATTTTGGAGAATCTCTTATAAAATTGGTTAAAATCACGTATAGTAACCCTATGTCACGTTCGTTGTGTAAAGCATTGGACCAAGGTGCAGCGTGGTATGCGTACATGTTTAATTAAGAAGTAAACACACGACAAAACAACAAAAGCAACGTAACGTGAAGTTCTAATGGGCTATACATAAACAAGCCAAACCAGAAACAAGATCCCACAACATAGGTAGGCAACATGGCTGCCTAAGTATGATCCCCAATCAGAGACAACGATCGACAGCTGCCTCTGATTGGGAACCACACCCGGCCAACATAGAAAATACAAAATCTAGATCTTACACATAGAAATTCACACCCTGACCAAACCAACTAAAGATCTCTATGTCAGGGCGTGACACCCTAGGTGTAAAATAGTAAATAATGGCTATTTCTACGAAAGTTTTAAACTGTCAAGAGGAGTGAAACAAGGTTGTCCACTATCGGCATATTTATTTATTATGGCCATTGAAATGTTAGCTATTAAAATCAGATCCAACAATAATATCAAGGAATTAGAAATCCAGGGCTTAAAAACAAAGGGTTAATTGTACGCTGATGATTCATGTTTTCTTTTAAATCCACAACTTGAATCCCTCCAGAGCCTCATAGAGGATCTAGATACATTTTCTAACCTCTCATGATTACAACCAAATTATGATAAATGTACTACTATATTACGTATTGGATCACTAAAAAATACAATTTTTACATTACCATGTAGTTTACCAATAAAATGGTCTGATGGTGATGTGGATATACTCGGTATACATATCCCAAATGAAATAAATGATCACACTCCAATAAATTTAAATAGAAAGTTAGCAAAAATAGATAAGATCTTGCTACAATGGAAAGGTAAATACCTGTCAATTTGTGGAAAAATAACCCTGATGAACTCTTTAGTATTACATATACCTTAGCCAAATACATTTAAACTCAGTTTTTCACAATTCCTGACATTTAATCCTAGTAAAGATTCCCTGTCTTAGGTCAGTTAGGATCACCACTTTATTTTAAGAATGTGAAATGTCAGAATAATAGTAGAGAGAATGATTTATTTCAGCTTTTATTTCTTTCATCACATTCCCAGTGGGTCAGAAGTTTACATACACTCAATTAGTATTTGGTAGCATTGCCTTTAAATTGTTTAACTTGGGTCAAACATTTCGCCTGACAGAGCTGGTGTAATTGAGTCAGGTTTGTAGGCCTCCTTGCACGCACATGCTTTTTCAGTTATGCCTACACATTTTCTATAGGATTGAGGTCAGGTGCTTCACGGTTGGGATGGTGTTCTTCGGCTTGCAAGCAGCCCCTTTTTTCCTCCAAACATAACGATTGTCATTATGGCCAAACAGTTCTATTTTTGTTTCATCAGACCAGAGGACATTTCTCCAAAAAGTACGATCTTTGTCCACATGTGCAGTTGCAAACCGTAGTCTGGCTTTTTTATGGCGGTTTTGGAGCAGTGGTTCTTCCTTGCTGAGCGGCCTTTCAGGTTATGTCGATATAGGACACGTTTTACTGTGGATATAGATACTGTTGTACCTGTTTCCTCCAGCATCTTCACAAGGTCCTTTGCTGTTGTTATGGGATTGATTTGCACTTTTTGCACCAAAGTACGTTCCTCTCTAGGAGACAGAACGCGTCTCCTTCCTGAGCGGTATGACGGCTGCGTGGTCCCATTGTGTTTATACTTGCATACTATTGTTTGTACAGATGAATATGGTACCTTCAGGCGTTTGGAAATTGCTCCCAAGGATGAACCAGACTTGTGGAGGTCTACAATATTTTCTTTCTGAGGTCTTGGCTGATTTCTTTTGATTTTCCGATGATGTCAAGCAAAGAGTTTGAAGGTAGGTGTCAGGCAGTCAGTGTGATGCGGTAGGACGAAGTCAGGCGCAGGACACAGAGCTAATAGAATACGTACTTTACTCGTAGGTAACGTAAATAACATAACCTCCACGCAGGGAGGAACAAACCTGGTAGTGGATAAATGTACTTGACAATGATCTGATTGAGACCCCGGTAGTCAATGCACGGGCGTAAACCTCCATCCTTCTTCTTCACAAAAAAGAAACTCGAGGAGACAGGTGAAGTGGATGGCCGAATGTATCCCTGCCCCAGAGATTCGGAGACATATGTTTCCATAGCCGCCATCTCTTCCTGTGACAGGGGATACACGTGACTCTGGGGAAGTGCAGCGCCTACCTGGAGATTTATCGCACAATCCCCCTGTCGATGGGGTGGTAATTGAGTCGCCTTCTTTTTACAGAAGACGAGAGCCAAATCGGCATATTCGGGGGGAATGTGCATGGTGGAGACCTGGTTTGGACTTTCCACCGTAGTTGCCCCTATGGAAACACCTACACACCTCTCCGAGCACTGACTTGACCATCCCTTGAGAGCCCTCTGTTGCCATGAAATCATGGGGTCATGAGAAGTTAACCAGGGAAGCCCCAACACCACTGGAAACGCAGGAGAATCAATCAGATAGAGACTAATTTTCTCATCATGACCCTCCTGCGTCTTCATCCAGAGTGGAGCTGTGACCTCCCTAATCAGGCCTGACCCTAAAGGGCGACTATCTAATGCATGTACAGGGAAGGGCACATCAAGAGGAACACTAGGAGTCCCTAAACTACGATCTGAAAACTGACGATCAATAAAGTTCCAAGCTGCGCCTGAATCTAAGAGCGCCTTATGCTGGGAATGAGGGGAAAACTCTGGAAATACGACATCAATGCACATTTGCGTAACAGGGAGCTCTGGGTGAGTCGGGTGCCTACTCACCTGAGACGGTCCACCAGTGCTCTGCCTACTGCCTCGACCTCCTAAAGACCCTCCCCAGCACCGACCAGCAGTGTGTCCTCTGCAGCCACAGTTGGTGCAGGAGATGGCCCTTCTTCCGGTCTCCCTAAGCGCAGCACCTCCGAGCTCCATAGGGGTAGGGTCGGAGGTGCTGGGGGATGGAATGGACGGCCCCTGATCTGGATGTCCAAGGGGTCGCCAACAGGTTATCCAGCCTTATCGACATATCCACCAGTTGGTCCAGGGTAAGGGTGGTGTCCCTGCAGGCCAGTTCCCGACGAACGTCCTCCCGTAGGCAGCATCGGTAGTGGTCGATCAGGGCCCTCTCATTCCATCCTGCGCTGGCAGCCAGAGTCCTGAAGTCCAGTGCAAAGTCCTGTGCGCTCCTCTTCCCCTGTCTGAGGTGGAATAGACGTTCCCCCGCTGCTCTCCCCTCCGGTGGCTGATCGAATACCGCCCGAAAGCGGCGGGTGAAATCCTCATAGCGTACTGACGCTGCGTCTATTCCTCCCCACTCTGTGTCAAGAACTGCAACCCTGCTGGGTTTTTCACGCTCAACAGTTTCCCGTGTGTATCAAGAATGGTCCACCACCCAAAGAACATCCAGCCAACTTGACATCACTGTAGGAAGCATTGGAGTCAACATGGGCCAGCATCTTTGTGGAATGCTTTCGAGTCCATGCCCGATGAACTGAGACTGTTCTGAGGGTAAAAGCAGGTGCAACTCAATACTATGTTTTGTACACTCAGTGTAAAGGCACATGGAATATACAGTGCATTTGGAAAGTATTCAGAACCCTGGACATTTTCCACATTTTGTTGCAAATTTATTAAAAACAAAAAACTGAAATGTCACATTTAGATTACAGCCTTGAGTCTTCTTGGTTATGATGCTACAAGCTTGGCACACCTGTATTTGGGAAGTTTCTCCCATTCTTCTCTGCAGATCCTCTCAAGCTCTGTCACGTTGGATGGGGAGCGTCGCTGCACAGCTATCTTCAGGTCTCTCCAGAGATATTCAATCGGTTTCAAGTCCGGGATCTGGCTGGGCAACTCAAGGACAGTCAGAGACTTGTCCCGAATCCACTCCTGTGTTGTCTTGGGGTTTTTGCTTAGGGTCGTTGTCCTGTTGGAAGGTAAACCTTCGCCCCAGTCTGAGGTCCTGAGCACTCTGGAGCAGGTTTTCATCAAGGATCTCTCTGTACTTTGCTTAGTTCATCTTTCCCTCGATCCTGACTAGTCTCCCAGTCCCTGCCGCTTAAAAACATCCCCACAGCATGATGCTGCCACCACCATGCTTCACCGTAGGGATGGTGCCAGGTTTCCTCCAGACGTGACACTTGGCATTTAGGCTAAAGAGTTCTTGGTTTCATCAGACAAGAGAATCTTGTTTCTCATTGTATGAGAGTCCTTTAGGTGCATTTTGGCAAACTCCATGTGGGCTGTCATGTGCCTTTTACTGAGAAGTGGATTCCGTCTGGTCACTCTACCATAAAGGCCTGATTGGTGGAATGCTGCAGAGATGGTTGTCCTTCTGGAAGGTTCTCCCATCGCCACAGAGGAAATCTGGAGCTCCGTCAGAGTGACCATCAGGTTCTTGGTCACCTCCCTGACCAAGGCCCTTCAGCCCCTGTTGCTCAGATTGGCCGGGCGGCCAGCTCTAGGAAGAGTCTTGGTGGTTCCAAACTTCTTCCATTTAAGAATGATGGAGGCCACTGTGTTCTTGGGGACCTTTAATGCTGCAGACATTTTTTGGTACCCTTCCCCAGATCTGTGCCTAGACACAATCCTGCCTCGGAGTTCTACAGACAATTCCTTCGACCTCGTGGCTTGTTTTTTTGCTCTGATATGCACTGTCAACTCTGGGACCTTATATAGACAGGTGTGTGTCCTGATCACCGACCACGACGAGACAGCCTATAGAGAGGAGGTCAGAGACCTGGCCGTGTGGTGCCAGGATAACAACCTCTCCCTCAACGTGATCAAGACAAATGAGATGATTGTGGACTACAGGAAAAAGAATAGGGCCGAGCACGCCCCCATTCTCATCGACAGGGCTGTAGTGGAGCAGGTTGAGAGCTTCAAGTTCCTTGGTGTCCACATCACCAACAAACTAACATGGTCCCAGCACACCAAGACAGTCGTGAAGAGGGCACAACAAAACCTATTCCTTCTAAGGAGACTGAAAAGACTTGGCATGGGTCCTCAGATCCTCAAAATGTTCTACAGCTGCACCATCGAGAGCATCCTGACTGGTTGCATCACTGCCTGGTATGGCAACTGCAGAGGGTAGTGCGTACGGCCCAGTACATCACTGGGGCCAAGCTTCCTGCCATCCAGAACCTCTATATCAGGCGGTGTCAGAGGAAGGCCCTAAAAATTGTCAAACACTCCAGCCACCCTAGTCATAGACTGTTCTCTCTGCTACCGCACGGCAAGCGGTACCGGAGCGCCAAGTCTAGGTCCCAGAGGCTTCTAAACAGCTTCTACCCCCAAGCCATAAGACTCCTGAATATCTAATCAAATGGCTACCCAGACTATTTGCTTTGCCCCCACCCGTCTTTTACGCTGCTGCTACTCTCTGTTTATTATCTATGCATTGTCACTTTAATAACTCTACCTACATGTACATATTACCCCAATTACCTTGACTAACCGGTGCCCCCGCACATTGACTCGGTACCGGTACCCCCTCTATATAGCCTCGTTATTGTTATTTTTACTGCTGCTCTGTAATTATTTGTTACTTTTCTTATTATTGTATTTTATTTTTATTTTATTATATATATATATATTTGGTATTCTTTCTTAAAACTGCATTGTTGGTTAAGGGCTTGTAAGTAAGCATTTCACTGTAAGGTCTACACCTGTTGTATTCGGCGCATGTGACAAATACAATTTGATTAGATTTGATATGTGTGCCTATCCAAATCATGTCCAATTAATTTAATTTACCACAGATGGACTCCAATAGAATAGTAGAAACATTTCAAGGATGATCAATGGAAACAGGATGCACCTGAGCTCAATTTAGAGTCTCATAGCTAAGGGTCTGAATAATTATGTAAATAAGATATTTCCGTTTTTAATTTTTGAGGACTCCCTAGCTGCCGGGTTCATCTGTCCTTCTGCCTCCCCCACTGGCGCAGGGTTCTTCTTTGTGGAGAAGAAGGACAAAACCCTGCGCCTGTGTATCGACTACTGGGGCCTCAACGACATCACGGTGAAGAACCGCTACCCGCTACCACTCATCTCCTCGGCCTTCGAGCCGCTCCAGGGAGACAACGTGTTCTCCAAGCTGGATCTACGGAACGCCTACCACCTGGTGCAGATACGGGAGGGGGACGAGTGGAAGACTGCCTTCAACATGGCCAGCGGTCCCTACGAGTATCTGGTCATGCCATTTGGCCTTACCAATGCTCCAGCTGTTTTCCAGGCCCTGGTTAATGATGATCTTCGCGGCTTGTTGAACTGGTTCATCTTCGTCTACCTCGACGACATCCTCCTTTTCTCCCACTCTGCCCAAGAACACGTGCTCCACGTCCGACTTGTCCAACACCTCCTGGAGAACCAGCTTTTTGTGAAAGCGGAGATGTGCGAATTCCAGGCCAGTCTGTGCGAGCCAACCAAGGCCTGGAGAAGACTACCTTGTCTCCGCCAACCCCACCACCTGGGGCCAGCAACTACCGTGGGTCGAATACGCTGGAAACACCCTTCCCTGCTCTGCCACAGGTTTTTTGCCCTTTGAGTGTTCCCTGGGTTATCAGCCCCCACTCTTCCTGGAGCAAGAGCAAGAGGTCGGCATACCCTCGGCCCAGATGTTTGTCCGCCCCTGTCGTCATCGTACCTGGAGGAGAGCCCTGTCACACCCTGATCTGTTTCACCTGTCTTTGTGATTGTCTCCATCTCCCTCCAGGTGTTGCCCATTATCCCCAGTGCATTTATACCTGTGTTCTCTGTTTGTCTGCTGCCAGTTTTTTTCGTCAAGCCAACCAGCGTTTTACCCCTTGCTCCTGTCTTTCTCAAGTTCCTGTTTTCTAGTGTTCCCGGTTTTGACCCTTCTGCCTGCCCTGACCCTGAGCCTGCCTGCCGTTTTGTACCTTGTCACACTACCCTGGATTATTGACCTCTGCCTGCCCTGACCCTGAGACTGCCTGCCATTCTGTACCTTTTGGACTCTGATCTGGATTACTGACCTCTGCCTGCCCTTGACTTGCCGTTTGCCTACCCCCTGTTTTTGTAATAAACTTTTGTTACTTCGACACTGTCTTCTCCTGAAACGTGATAGATATAGTAAAGTATATGGCAGAAACTACACTCAATATTTGCATTAAAGGTGCACTAGGGAAAATGAACAGAACATTTATCTTCCTCCCTTTCTATAGAAGGAGGGCTGCCTTTCTTTTCCCTCATTGATCTATGACTTACAGTACACTCTCAGCTGTAAACAGCCAGGGACATCAATAAGGAGAACACTGACTTGAGACGGTACACCAGCTGCGTCCCAAATGACACCCTATTCTTTATGTAATGCACTACTTTTTCCTACCTTTTCCCCATGTTGATTTGTTTATCAATATGTAACGCTTACCTTTGACATTGATTAAGTTTAATGAATAGACCATTGTTAATTGGAAGAGCACAGTATATGAAGTCAATTATTCTATGAGTAGATTACTTAATCAATCCGCAGTAGGATAATGCAAATAAACAAAATCCTCATCCTCGGCATGGTGGGTGATAAGATGGAGGATATAACATGATAAGGAGAATTGTCCTGTTACAGTCACGTTGGGTGGGCCTGTGATGAATATGGCACCTAGAATAATGAGAGGAGAATGAGACTGGATACATTAGTGGTTAAGCCCAAGGAATAATGTCCTGTCACAACCAATAACTAAATAATAATGTCAAGACTTGAGACACATTTTTTGTGTGATAAATGATATACTGTAAATGATATAAATCTATTTACTGGTAACATAATCAAAAGACTGACCTACAATTTGACAGACATACTGTACATTACTAATTGTTTCCTCTGATTGTTCAGCAGGTTTTGTTGTGCTGAAGTTTTGATGTCTTTGATATTGTGATAGTGTTGTCCATACCAATTGTGAAGTAGTGTCTGACTTTTGAATAATCTATAAATACATCCATGAGAACCTGTCTTTTAGCATGGAGAGTCCTATTTAGGTAGATGCATCTGTGATGGTTTTTAAGTGCATACATGCAGTGACATCCATAAAAATAAAAGCTTTGAGATAGGGACATTAAGTTGACGTGCTATTCCTGGCCATAGGCAAAGTGCTAGTGGCCTCTATATATATATACAGTGGGGAGAAAAAGTATTTAGTCAGCCACCAATTGTGCAAGTTCTCCCACTTAAAAATATGAGAGAGGCCTGTAATTTTCATCATAGGTACACGTCAACTATGACAGACAAATTGAGAATTTTTTTCTCCAGAAAATCACATTGCAGGATTTTTAATGAATTTATTTGCAAATTATGGTGGAAAATAAGTATTTGGTCACCTACAAACAAGCAAGATTTCTGGCTCTCACAGACCTGTAACTTCTTTAAGAGGCTCCTCTGTCCTCCACTCGTTACCTGTATTAATGGCACCTGTTTGAACTTGTTATCAGTATAAAAGACACCTGTCCACAACCTCAAACAGTCACACTCCAAACTCCACTATGGCCAAGACCAAAGAGCTGTCAAAGGACACCAGAAACAAAATTGTAGACCTGCACCAGGCTGGGAAGACTGAATCTACAATAGGTAAGCAGCTTGGTTTGAAGAAATCAACTGTGGGAGCAATTATTAGGAAATGGAAGACATACAAGACCACTGATAATCTCCCTCGATCTGGGGCTCCACGCAAGATCTCACCCCGTGGGGTCAAAATGATCACAAGAATGGTGAGCAAAAATCCCAGAACCACACAGAGGGACCTAGTGAATGACCTGCAGAGAGCTGGAACCAAAGTAACAAAGCCTACCATCAGTAACACACTACGCCGCCAGGGACTCAAATCCTGCAGTGCCAGACGTGTCCCCCTGCTTAAGCCAGTACATGTCCTGGCCCATCTGAAGTTTGATAGAGTGCATTTGGATGATCCAGAAGAGGATTGGGGGAATGTCATATGGTCAGATCAAACCAAAATAGAACTTTTTGGTAAAAACTCAACTCGTCATGTTTGGAGGACAAAGAATGCTGAGTTGCATCCAAAGAACACATTTTTTTTTACATTTTAGTCATTTAGCAGACGCTCTTATCCAGAGCGACTTACAGGAGCAATTAGGGTTAAGTGCCTTGCTTAAGGGCACATCGACAGATTTTTCACCTAGTCAGCTCGGGGATTAGAACCAGCGACCTTTCGGTTACTGGCACAACGCTCTTACCCACTAAGCTACCTGCCGACCCCATACCTACTGTGAAGCATGGGGGTGGAAACATCATGCTTTGGGGCTGTTTTTCTGCAAAGGGACCAGGACGACTGATCCGTGTAAAGGAAAGAATGAATGGGGCCATGTATTGTGAGATTTTGAGTGTAAACCTCCTTCCATCAGCAAGGGCATTGAAGATGAAACGTGGCTGGGTCTTTCAGCATGACAATGATCCCAAACACACCGCCCGGGCAACGAAGGAGTGGCTTCGTAAGAAGCATTTCAAGGTCCTGGAGTGGCCTAGCCAGTCTCCAGATCTCAACCCCATAGAAAATCTTTGGAGGGAGTTGAAAGTCCGTGTTGCCCAGCGACAGCCCCAAAACATCACTGCTCTAGAGGAGATCTGCATGGAGGAATGGGCCAAAATACCAGCAACAGTGTGTGAAAACCTTGTGAAGACTTACAGAAAACGTTTGACCTGTGTCATTGCCAACAAAGGGTATATAACAAAGTATTGAGAAAATTTTGTTATTGACCAAATACTTATTTTCCACCATAATTTGCAAATAAATTCATAAAAAATCCTACAATGTGATTTTCTGGATTTATTTTCTCATTTTGTCTGTCATAGTTGACGTGTACCTATGATGAAAATTACAGGCCTCTCTCATCTTTTTAAGTGGGAGAACTTGCACAATTGGTGGCTGACTAAATACTTTTTTTCCCCACTGTATTCGGATCATGCAAGAATAGGCACAGTAGGTGGATTTAAAGCTTCTCAATGTCACTGCTAGGAAAAGCTTATCTCATTCTAGATCACATGAATATATTCTGCTACAACAACTATTCTTCGAAAAATGTTATTTCCAAATAATATTTTATAGAGATTGTGTTGCTCAATGGCTTGGTGTATTATTTTCAGATGATTTGGGCATTCAATTTAAAATGCTAAATGGCAGATATTAATTTAAATGGGGTTTTGGGACAAAAATCCTAATATCAGCATTTGTTAGCATTGGTTAGTTTAACAAAACCTAAGTGTGGATTGCAGTCACTCCTTGTCCATAGACTGGTTTCAAGGTAAGGACCAAAAATCTAAATCTGTCATTTTGCTGAACTATCCCTTTAAGGACAGGCACCACACCCTAATAGTTTTTCTTCTTCTCTTAATCACAATCACAATTGAATGTAGACACAAATATCATGCTTTTTTCTATATTTCTTTTTCAGAAATTGTGGATTAAGATATGCACATGAGGTGATATCTCATTAAATATGCACATATTTGCATATACCGCAAATCTATTTTTCTGAACACTGGAAGAAGTCAGCCTAAATATTTTGGTTTAATTCTGTTAAGACACTCCAGTACCGGACTATTACAGAGCAGAGTATGGATAAATACTTTTACAAATCTAAAATACTAAAGACACGTTCGTAAAATGCATTTTTGGCACATTTTTCTAAAGCAAATGTTATCTAGAATAAAAATATGACAATATTACATTTACATTTCAATATCAACAATTCCCTCTGTAAAAGTCTGGAGAATATATCTAAGGATAACCACACAAACGTTGGTGAATGTAGCTTCAGAAGCTGAAAAGAATCGGTTGGCGTGTGGGAAGAGTCTGACTTTCAGGAAATGGCAATTAAAGACAAGTACACTAAATTTAGCCTACCAATCGCCAAACCCCTATTTAGACCCAATCACCAACTCTTGAAAGTATTTACTACATTCAGTCCAATGTGTAACCTTCTCTATGAAATGGGCTTTTAAATTATGTTTTATTCAGTGAAGTGAGCTTTGAAATTATAGACGTATGTCCATTTAAAAGGGGTTACAATTCATGACATTTTGGTGATGGTAGTATGATAAACTAAAGAAAATATACATTTACGAAATGTTTTGACTTTTTTATATTAAATTTTTGAAAGTAATCATACTAATGGACAAAAATACAAAACAATTGTAGATGCAACATTTTTATTTCAGCCTGTGGTTTCTGGCATGTAAAACCTACAGTATAGAAGTGGCCAACTCACTGTAGCTGGTTACTTGTCTTGTACTGACAGTTTCTAACTAACACATGCAGTCGGAGAATTCTGCATTCTGCTGGGACAGCAAAGTCAAATGACAGCCAACGGATACAATTTTAATCAGAGCCACTTCATTCTTATGATAAATAAATAAAGAGATGGTCCAGAGACCTATAGCAAGGGCAGAACCAGAAGTAATCTCCAA
This sequence comes from Coregonus lavaretus, assembly GCF_964263955.1. Classification (NCBI taxonomy): domain Eukaryota; kingdom Metazoa; phylum Chordata; class Actinopteri; order Salmoniformes; family Salmonidae; genus Coregonus; species Coregonus lavaretus. Next base: position 15,648,034 of record NC_139997.1, on the reverse strand, counting down.
GAGTTAAATCTGTAAGGAAGGACTGCCTGTGCAAGGCAGATTGCGGTACAAGTGGAAATCCCATGTTCCATTAATTCGATCGCAAAAACATTTAACAGAGTGTATTCTTAATATCTAATACACTACCGCCAATATCCGTAGTCAAGATTTTGGCCATTCACTTTTGCTTTTAATAACACATGAAGCACTTTGAAAATTGTATCTCCAGCTCACCACAGTAGGAGGCGGACTTGTAACCACTCAAAGGCCACAGGAAGAACATTGGTGGTGTTGCAGTATGTTGGGATTATACGGCCCCAGATATATGAGCAGAATCATGTTGTGGGGAGAGATAGAGAGCAGGAGAGAGAGAGAGCGAGAGAAGGAAAGAGAGAGAGAGAGGAATAATTGAATACTGAATCAGTAGAGTTGGGTGTGTTACAGACTTTGGTTTTTCCATTTATATTTTGAGGTTGCACGTTAGCACGTTAGCATGTGGGGCGCACAGATTGGTGTCGCCTCGTTAGTATGTGTTACACCTGTGCTGGCTTGTCCATCTCGTTAGTCAGAAGGTGTTTCACCTGTAATGGCCCACGTGATATTTAAGAGTGGCTGGCCCAGTGCTCCAGTTGCCTTGAGAGATACAGTGGCTTGCAAAAGTATTCACCCCCCTTGGCATTTTTCCTATTTTGTTGCCGTACAATCTGTAATTAAAATGGATTGTTTGGGGGGTTTGTATCATGTTTTATTGTGAAACAAACAAGAAATAAGACATAAAACAGAAAACTTGAACGTGCATGACTATATCCCCCCCCCCCCCCCAAAGTCCTTTTGCAGCAATTACAGCTGCACGTTTCTTGGGGTATGTCTCTATAAGCTTGGAACATCTAGCCACTGGGATTTTTTTCCATTCTTCAAGGCAAAACTTTTCCACCTCCTTCAAGTTGGATGGGTTCCGCTGGTGTACAGCAATCTTTAAGTCATACCACAGATTCTCAATTGGATTGAGGTCAGGGCTTTGACTAGGCCATTCCAAGACATTTAAATGTTTCCCCTTAAACCACTCAAGTGTTGCTTCAGCAGTATGCTTAGGGTCATTGTCCTGCTGGAAGGTGAGCCTCTGTCCCAGTCTCATATCTCTGGAAGACTGAAACAGGTTTCCCTCAAGAATCTCCCTGTATTTAGAGCCATCCATCATTCCTTAAATTCTGACCAGTTTCCCAGTCCCTGCCAATGAAAAACATCTCCACAGCATGATGCTGCCACCACCATGCTTCCTTGTGGGGATGGTGTTCTCAGAGTGATAAGAGGTGTTGGGTTTGCGCAAGACATAGCGTTTTCCTTGATGGCCAAAAAGCTCAATTTTAGTCTCATCTGACCAGAGTACCTTCTTCCATATGTTTGGGGAGTCTCCCACATGCCTTTTGGCAAATGCCAAACGTGTTTGCTTATTTTTTTGTTTAAGCAAAGCCCAGCTCTGTGGAGTGTATGGCTTAAAGTGGTCCTATGGACAGATACTCCAATCTCCACTGTGGAGCTTTGCAGCTCCTTCAGGGTTATCTTTGGTCTCTTTGTTGCCTCTCTGATTAATGCCCTCCTTGCCTGGTACGTGAGTTTTGGTGGGCGGCCCTCTCTTGGCAGGTTTGTTGTGGTGCCATATTCTTTCAGTTTTTTAAAATAATGGATTTAATGGTGCTCCATGGGATGTTCAAAGTTTCTGATATGTTTTTATAACCCAACCTTGATCTGTACTTCTCCACAACTTTGTCCCTGACCTGTTTGGAGAGCTCCTTATCTTCATGGTGCCGCTTGCTTGGTGGTGCCCCTTGCTTAGTGGTGTTGCAGACTCTGGGGCCTTTCAGAACAGGTGAATATATACTGAGATCATGTGACATATCATGTGACACTTAGATTGCACACTGGTGGACTTTATTTAACTAATTATGTGACTTCTGAAGGTACATATGCACGCACCAGTTCTTTTTTTCATTCCACTTCACGAATTTGGACATTTTTGTGTATGTCCATTACATGAAATGCAAATAAAAATCCATTTAAATTACAGGTTGTAATGCAACAAAATAGGAAAAACGCCAAGGGGGATGAATAGTTTTGCAAGGCACTGTAGCCACCCTTTGCCTTGATGACATCTTTGCACACTCTTGGGATTCTCTCAACCAGCTTCATGAGGTAGTCACCTGGAAAGTTAATTTGTGGAGTTTCTTTCCTTCTTAATGCCTTTCAGCCAATCAGTTGTGACAAGGTAGGGGTGGTAAACAGAAGATAGCCCTGTTTGGTAAAAGACCAAGTCCATATTATGGCAAGAAGAGCTTAAATAAGCAAAGAAAAACAACAGTCCATCATTACTTTAAGACATGAAGGTCAGTCAACATGGAAAATGTCAAGAACTTTGAAAGTTTCTTCAAGTGCAGTGGCAAAAACCATCAAGCGCTATGATGAAACTGGCTCTCATGAGGACCGCCACAGGAATGGAAGACGCAGAGTTACCTCTACTGCAGAGGATAAGTTCATAAGAGTTACGAGCCTCAGAAATTGCAGCCCAAATAAATGCTTCACAGAGTTCAAGTAACATTTATAACAATTTCCAAAAATATAATTCCACTTTGACATTATGGTGTATTGTGTGTAGCTCAGTGACACAAGTACGTGTATAGGGCAAAGGTAAATAAAATGTATAAAAACAAAAAGAGAGAGAGCAAAGGAAATAAAAGTACTGTGTGCTTACAATTTCAGCATCTTAGGCTGTATGACATTTGATCTCTCCCAGTCTTTTCACATATGGGCCATTTCTATTCTTCCAAACCACTCATGTGGGGAAGGATTGTGTCCGCTTTTTAGTTTTTTTTGTCATTTTAGCAGACACTCTTATCCAGAGCGACTTACAGTTAGGAAGTGCATACATTTTCATACTGGCCCCCCGTGGGAAACGAACCCACAACCCTGGCGTTGCAAGCGCCATGCTCTACCAACTGAGCTACAGGGGACTACGTTGATGAAGATCCGATGACCCTCATACATCAAAAGGTCTGACTCCTGACTGCTGACTTTTTGGCTAAAATGGCCAGTCGTAGATCTTTATCTTTGTCCCTATAGTTAAGGAATTTTGCGATGATGCCCCTTGGTTGGGTGCTCGTGTCCCCTCTCGGGCCACCTGTTCGATGTGCTTGTTTGATTGTGGGAGCCTGTGTGAAGTTCTCTTTGCCCAGTAGTTGTGGTATTAACTTTTCCAGGAATTCTTCCATAGCTTTCGGGAAATTTACGAAATGAAGATTTGAACGCCGATTGAAGTCTTCCATCCCGTGTAATCTTTCAGTAAGCCCCATAATGATATATTTTTATTCATCCATGGTTTTCTGGAGCTTTTCTCATGCGATTTTCTCAAGGGTTAACCCAGTTTCGGCCTCCTCCATGCATTTGCCCAGTTCAGTCATGTCAGTTTAGATTTTTTTGACATCGGATATTTTCTATATCTGCTAAGACAGTTTCTCATTGCCAGTGCGTATTTCTGTTAGTAGTTTCTCTAAACTCACTTTAGTTGAGTTGTCAGCTACTTGGTCCATGGTCGTGTTGTTTTGCTGTGTTTGTTTGTGTCACGAACCGGCTCAAAGTTCGTAACAAAAGGGAGACAACGTGGAGACAAGGAATACCAAAATATATATTTATTAACTAAAGTAAACTAAGTACAATTAACAATGGTGTGTGTAATCAGTAATCAGTAGTGTAAGTGAGTGTTATGCATGCATGAATGTAATAATGCAAGATGTTGAAAGGTGCCAAAGCAAGCAACCAAAAAGCCACAAAAATACCACAACAAAAATCAATAAAGGTGTCTGCATGGAGAGAGTCTCCCCAATGAATGTGGAAGAGGTCCATTTAAAACCGGAGACCAACAAGGACCCCGGAACAACGTACCAGCTTCTGTGTCCCAAATTAACAAGTTGTTACATGTTCACACCTCCACTTACCCCAGCCAACATCCTCCTCCCCAGACCTCAGCATCCTAAACATTCAGGAACAGGGCGCACGAGAGAGCGCATCAGCAATCACGATATCAGTCCCCGCACATCTAGATGGAAGGATTGTAAAAATAAACACCAACTCATTATCCTCTGATTAGGACACATCATGGACCTCAAAAAGTTGAGAGGGTTATGGTCGGTGTAGACCACAATAGGTATTACTCCCGACCCGACATACACTTCGAAGTGTTGCAGCGCCCATTTGAGTGCTAGCGCTTCTTTTTCAATGACCAAATAGTTCAAGTGATAATGGTTAAACTTTTTGGAAAAGAAACTAACAGGCCTCTCAACCCCAGACACATCTGCTTGCAGCAAAACTGCACCTGCCCCCACATGACTAGCATCCACCTGCAAGGTAAATGACAAATCCACACGAGGAGCAGCCAGCACCGGAGTTGAGGTAAGCAACCTCTTTGCATCTTCAAAAGCCTGTTGACAACGAGAAGACCATACGTAAACAGCCTTAGCTTTCAGCAAATCTGTCAAGGGAGCGACCACAGTAGAGAAGTTCCTACAAAAACCACGATAATACCCAATCATTCCCAAGAAACGCATCAGTTCCTTTTTAGTAGTTGGTGGTGGAAAAGCATCAATAGCTACCACTTTAGCCCGAACAGGATGCACTTCACCCTGCCCAACCACCTTTCCAAGGTATGTAACAGTCGCCTGAGCAAACTCACATTTAGCCACATTTATCGTGAGGCGACCCGCAGCCAGACGTTCGAACAAGGTTGAATACGGGACAGATGTTCCTCCCAAGTATCTGCATACATCACTACATCGTCCAGATAAACAGCGCACCCGGCCAGACCAGAGACAACCCTGTTCATAAGTCGCTGAAAAGTGGCAGGTGCATTACGCAGGCCGAAACTCATAACCAAATATGAGTACAGACCAAAAGGTGTAATAAAGGCAGAGATTTCACGTGCCCTACTCGTCAGTGGCAGCTGTCAATAGCCCTTTAACAGGTCCAATTTGCTCACAAACTTAGCTGCACCGACTTGAAATGAAATGAATCTGGCTTAGTGACATCGTTTACCTCACGGTAGTCCGTACAAAATCTGTTTGTTCCATCCGATTTACTGACCAAGATACAGGGAGAAGCCCAAGTGGAGAAAGAAGGCTCTGCTATTTTACTCTCCAGCATGTACCTGACCTCAGCATCCAGACAACGCAGTTTCTCTAAAGAAACTCTATAGAACCATTGACGAATGAGGTCAGCATCTCCAATGTCAATATCATGTTCTATTAAGTTTGTACGTGTAGGTGTTTTAGAAACACTCTTGACCAAAGTCAGTTTTCCCACGGGAATCTAGCTCAACCCTAATTGAATGAAACTCTGCCCGTGAACCGAAGTATCTCAGTGAGCGAGGCCCAAATCTCTGCGAACGACCCCACTCACTTCGAATACGGGGTTCTGCAAAAACATTTTTGTGAGTCAAAACATATTCATCCGCCAAAACCGCGACAGTCTTTATTTTTCGTTGGTTAACGTACGTCGCTATACGATCAGGGATTGTGTCCTTAAATTGCTCTAACATAATCAGATCACACAGCCCTTGGAAAGTCATAACTGCAGAGGCGGAACCCCAGCGATTAAACTGTGAAGATAATTCTCGCGCAAACTCAACATGAGTCTGCTGATCATCCCTTTTTAAAGTTCTAAATCGTTGGCGGTAAGCCTCAGGGACCAATTCGTAAATCTGTAAGACAGCCGTTTTAACCTTATCATAACTGACACTGTCGGCTACACTAAGAGCTGAATAAGTTTCCTGCCTTTACCAGTCAGCACACACTGCAACATCAAAGTGCGGTCAGAATCAGGCCAACTCCTAGTGTCAGCAACACGCTCAAACAACGAAAAGAATGTCTCAGGGTCCTTTTCATTAAACTGAGGCAACAACCGTAAGTTCCCAACAATATCAAATGTGTCTGGGTCACGACCAAAAGAGGAACGACCCCTAGGTAACTCTGGATCACCTTCCCAGAGCAAACTCTCCCCTGAGAGCTTTCCTTCCCTAACCAACTCTAGTCGCTCTTGTTGCAGCTTGATTTTAGCACGCTCCATATCCTGTTTAAATTCAAAATCCCTTTCATATTTTACACGATCATGCCCTAGCTGTAACAGAAGCAGTTATTTCTGCTGTTCAAAAAGAAGACTACTATGACTAACCGATGGAGCGGTCATTGTAACATATCGGGGAGACAATGAATCCTCAGCAGAGGCTGCCCCAGTGGTAACTTCAAGAATACCATTCTCCATCAAATTGGCCTTCAATATTAACCTAATATAATTTTTTTGACGTTTATCACTAATTTCTCAACCTTGTAGTGTTCAGCAACCTTCAACAGTTGTTATTTAGTACAGAATTCTAACAGTTCCTCTGATGGAAAGCGAATGAACTCGTCTACATTAGACGCCATAATCAAGAGAAAAAAAAAAAAATATATATATATATAATAATCTCGCTCAACCCCTCTGCTGAGCACACCAGACACAACACGAGAAATGACAATCACACCAAGCACCACAGAAGAGAGATGGGATATGGAGCTTCCCCAAAACCCACAATAACTCAACCCTAGTCTTCGTGCGGATTTGCGGTGGGTAATTACGCACTGTAGCCCGCTGGCAAGGAAATAAACCCCCCAGCACGCTGGTAGATTCCACCAAGCCACGGATGTGCCCCCGAGACAACTGCTCAGTCGACAGACACCACACAAAAATAACAAACATTTAACCATGCCCAACGTATTCCAAAACATAACACGTCACTAAGCCTATCAGGGGAAAAGGCTATAGCTCCGGGTAGCAAATGTCACTACCCTATCCAAATCTCCCACTGAGGTACACAGCCGATTGTACTCACCTCCTCAGACCAATGTCCCAACAGCGAGTAGAGCAAGAGTTTCCAGGCTGGGCAGGGCCTGGAAACTAACCAATGTACTCTCTCCAACGAAGTACACAACCCAAAAAACCAAAGGCAACCAATACTGGGCCTATCAAACTCAAACAAACTAACAAAATATACAACCAAAGCACCTACAGAATTTAACATTAACTCCACGTTTTCTCCCAAACACAACACTTTCAAGATCCCGGACGAACCCCCACTTGTCACGAACCGGCTCAAAGTTCGTAACAAAAGGGAGACAACGTGGAGACAAGGAATACCAAAATATATATTTATTAACTAAAGTAAACTAAGTACAATTAACAATGGTGGGTGTAATCAGTAATCAGTAGTGTAAGTGAGTGTTATGCATGCATAAATATAATAATGCAAGATGTTGAAAGGTGCCAAAGCAAACAACCAAAAAGCCACAAAAATAACACAACAAAAATCAATAAAGGTGTCTGCATGGAGAGAGTCTCCCCAATGAATGTGGAAGAGGTCAATTTATCCTGTGACACACCCAAGCCCAGGTGTTTCCCATGTAGCTGACAACCCTCCCAACTCCGCCCACCGGCATCCTAATAAGGAAACAAGAGCAAAGCGAGAGAATACGGCAGACAGAGTGGGAGGGTCGTCACAGTTTGTCTATATTTATCTCAATCTAATATTTGCTATAACATGCAGTTGCCAACGTAAGGTTTCAATTATTTATTAACTAGAGTCAAATTATTTATTATTTAAGAGGCATATTTTATAAAGAAAGTGAATGCCAAATGGATCATCTTCACTTTCAACTCACGGTCGCCATACCGGAAATCACCTACTTTCTTAAAGTTTTCTTGTAGTCAAACAGCATTTATAAGTGCTGTGGATGGTTAAACCGACTACTACAGTAAGCATATACATTCCTACTTTAGTCCCTAGTAATGCTAATCATAAAATCAGAGGTCCAGAATATCAACCTACAACCATAATAAGCAGGAAGAGATTCCCAATCATTTTTTATCACTGGATCATATGCAAACCACATACAGCCACTAATGAAGAACAATTGAAGTTTACTTATTCCAGGTGATGTTAATACATCATTTGTGACGTCACACATTTTAGAAGTTGTCTAAATTGGATGGGGGAAAATCATAATAATTGCACAACTTTGAAAAAGTAGAGTAAGTGAGATAATACATGGGCCCATAGTGTGCCAACTCAAGTTAGTGATACTGAAAGTTGAAGAGAAATCATTGAGTGGTTTAGTTCATAGATGGCCCCAACGCCTTTGTGTTTCCTGGCAGCTCTTGACCAAATTCTGTATTGAAACCTCCCATATGTACAGAAACAGTAATACAATGAATGGGAGGAAAATGGTAATGTAACTTACATCTCCACATCTAATTTTCCTCCTCTGCTTATACCCCTGGGTCAAAAAGGATTATTCATCTCAATCATTATTTCTCTAAGCTTTTGTCTTACAACTGGTATCAAACAGTATCCCGCAAAGAGATTGTGGTATGCAAATTCAAGTAAAATCAAATTTCCCCCCACAGAGTGAAGGATGTCATGTTTTGGTGTCTGTGTGATCAATTTGACTGTCTTACTCGATTAGCCCAATAATCAATTACCCAGTCACATTCAAGACTCCAGTAGAGTACCTCTCCGGTTGAGGTGGGTGTTTTTATAACTACTGTATATTAGTGCCGAAAGTGCTAGCGCTCACATAGTTTATGGCTTCTTCTCTCTGTGTTTCCCTCAAATTAGCTTTGAAAGATCCAATCCCTCCATTGCATATCTGTGACCTATCTCCTTATATTCTCATCACATTCAGAAATGTACTGTCTGTCTTCATCAGATTAAGCCTTGACTGACACCTGTTACGTTCCCCTGCAATAAAACCAAATAATGTTGCTCAAACAGAAGGGGGACTAAGAGAGAGTCACTGACCACAACCAAAATGAAACAGGTGGGGTTTTAGGAGGGGTTCTGAAAGACTCTGACGCAACAACAACTGGAACCTAAAAGACACCCACCATGTGCGCCGACTAAATTTGCCCAAGAAGAGGCAAACAAAATAAAAACCCACACCAAACTTAAAGACCGGAAGAAAACCAAAAACTGGAGCAAAACAAAAACAGGGAAGATCAGATAAAGGCTTGTTTTTCTAGAACTCAAATAGGGAGAGCCAACTAAACGTGTCAACCCTCCATACAGTGCCTTGCAAAAGTATTCATCCCCCTTGGCGTTTTTCCAATATTGTTGCATTACAACCTGTAATTTAACTTGATTTTTATTTGCATTTCATGTAATGGACATAAACAAAATAGTCCAAATTGGTGAAGTGGAATTTAAAAAATAACTTGTTTCACCCCCTTTGCTATGAAGCCCCTAAATAAGATCTGGTGCAACCACTTACCTTCAGAAGTCACATAATTAGTTAAATAAAGTCGACCTGTGTGCAATCTAAGTGTTACATGATCTGTCCCATCTAAGTGTCATATGATCTCAGTATACAGTGAGGGAAAAAAGTATTTGATCCCCTGCTGATTTTGTACGTTTTCCCACTGACAAAGAAATGATCAGTCTATAATTTTAATGGTAGGTTTATTTGAACAGTGAGAGACAGAATAACAACAAAATAATCCAGAAAAACGCATGTCAAAAATGTTATAAATTGATTTGCATTTCAGTGTGCCTGTTTGGACTGTGTTGACGCTTTATTGCATAACTGTGTTCCGGAATAAATCCTGTTATTCTGTGATTTACCCTCCTGCGCCTGACTCCTTTAAATCACCTCATCACAATTCTACAATGTAGAAAATAGGCAAAATAAAGAAAAACCTTTGAATGAGTAGGTGTTCAAAACTTTTGACCGGTAGTGTATAGTATCACCGGGTTATTTTCCCCGTGTGCCTTCCTGGTTTCAGTGCGCCTGTTTTGCGCAAAGGACTGTATTGACGCTTTATTGCGTAACTGTGTTCCGGAATAAATCCTGTTATTCTGTGATTTACCCCCCTGCGCCTGACTCCTTCAAAGTTTTAGGTGTTCTAAAACTTTTGACCGGTAGTGTATATGCATTGATAACGAATTAAACACAGGTGGTTTGGACATAACAAATAACCTACTAAAGGCTCCAATATTTCCAAAGATTATAGGGATCATGTAATCTCTTAGTGCTAAAGCTATAAGCTTGTTCTACCACACAATTCAACTCCAGATTCAGTGACATATTATCGCATTACCAGGTGTGGTTTAGGTGAGTGGATTTACTATTTTATCCCTTGCTGTACACAGTTGGTCATGGTCACCAATCTCACATTGGATCGATCTAACATTTGATTGTGCTTCCAGCCCCAAACTCACTTTCTCATAACAATAGAGATCTGTATACTGCACAGTAGGTTCTACTTTTGTCAAATGCTTGTGACTAAACTGGAATATGTTTGCTTTGTCAAACTAGAACAGGGGTGACTGAATAATTTAATTACAAACTGTTTGCATTCATTTGTTGATTTTCTAGGGCACAATCTCACATAATAATTGAATGAAGAGTTTATAATGAATGTACTGCCCTTTATTAACACAAACTTGTTATCAATGTCAAGCTATTCTTTTTCATAGACAAAGTCAAAACATTATCTCCCATTTAAGGGAGGATAATTACACAAATCTTGATTGCGCTGCTTAATACAAATAATGTATGATCATGGCTGAATCTGGACCAGATGGGCTCGCTTACTCCCTTGATGCTCTAACTCATTATGACCCAATTGTGAGTAGCTGTAAAACTGATGAGTGCGCTTCCAAAAATCCCCATATCTGACATTGAGATTGAAATGAAGAATGAGCCCTGTTCCATCCCAAAGTCCTACCCTCAAGGTGGAGTCATTAATTCAATTATATAATTAGGAGGTGATGGCTCTGACTCCTGGCCTGACACAAAACGCGACTCAACTCGACTCAGGTTGCTCTGTCATCGTCACTGTCAGCTATGCGTCCCTGGGTGGTGTGTGCAAATTGTAACCAAGAGGGTAAAATCTAAATTATGAATATAGATTGCTGGGACAGTGAAGCTTGCGATATGTTTAGGGCAATGTGGTGTATTTGGTGTTGCACACAAAAGGCCCTCTGACTTCACACGGCGATTCAAAATGAACACAGTGAAAAACATCTGGAAGAACGACAGCAACCAGCAGAGCCATTGGCAAAGATAAATAAATAATGCCGATCCTTTGTTTTATTGCACACTGTTCAAATGCACGCCATCTTTTGCAATGATATCTACTGCTGATGGACTTGCGCATTCCAGAATGTATTCGATGCTTGAAACCTATTACTTAAACATTTCACAAACCTCTCCATCACACACTATTAGTGTTAAATATTTATCTTTGATCAAAAATATATATTTTTTAAATCATATTTTTTTGTGTTATGCCATAATAGTCTTTCATTACTATGAATATCTGAAATAGGATGTTGTGAACAACTGCAGACTTCAGAAAAGGAAGAATCTTCCCCTGGACATGTGTTTCCTAAACAAGCCATGTGGATGATATGAGAGTGGGTTGGAGGAGTGTAACTTTACAGGGAAAGGTGAGGGGAGATCGCTTGCAGACAGGCCTTGGGAAAACAAAAAAATTTACACACTACAGAGGCAAGAAGCTCTCTCTACACAGCTAAGATAACACTGAAACGTTCACAAGGTGATGGGGCATTGTCAATCTTGTATGAAAAAGTGTCTTTATAATGAAATTGGTGGATTTAGCCCAATGGCAGTTGCCAAAATCCTTTGATCGCCTGCCGCAAAGGTCCTGGGAGAGTTGATAAGAGAAGGTGGGCTGAGGTATGGCCATGGGCCAGAAGATGCAGGGTTTCATGATTAAAGAACATGGCTGGCTGGCACTGGCTGTGACCATGGCAATGTCATTTCAGCCATTTGTTGCCTCTCACTACTGAGAGGAACCCCAGATTCTCAGGTTGCATTCCAAATGACATCCTATTCCCTATATACTGCATTACTTCTGACCAGGACACATTAGGCTCTGGTGAAAAGTAATGAAATATGTAGGGAATAGGGTGCCATTAAGGAGGCACCTCTTATTCGCTCTAAAGGTGCATTTTGTATTAGTATTTGAACTGGGCCCTTGTTCTGCTCGTGGATGAGATCATTTATATGGACTGTAATCACTCCATTGGATCATGCTGTGATGACCGACAGAGCTGCCAATAACCAATAGGCATGACTCCCGACGAGAGCAGCACTCCTCATTGGCCCACAGGCTCTACTCAGACACTTTCTCATCAAGAGGGTAATCAAGAGGATAAAAAAATTAAAAACGTAAAAGTTGCAGTTTCACATGTTGAGCTTAAATATCACACATTAAACCATATTTTCACATGTATCAAATTCAGAGTTCACATGTTAACCCCATCTTTTCACATGTGAATTTCAGTTTCACATGTTAACTTTTACATGTGAAAATTGGATATGCAGTTTCACATGTGAAAAACATTTGAGTATTCAGACCCCTTGACTTTTTCCAAATGTTGTTACATTACAGCCTTATTCTAAAAACAGGTTTTTAGAAATGTTTGCAAATGTATTAAAAATTAAAAACAAATACCTTATTTACATAAGTATTCAGACCCTTTGCAATGAGACTCAAAATTGAGCTCAGGTACATCCTGTTTCCATTGTTTCTACAACTTGATTGGAGTCCACCTGTGGTAAATTCAATTGATTGGACATGATTTGGAAAGGCACACACCTGTCTATGTAAGGTCCCACAGTTGACAGTGCATGTCAGAGCAAAAACAAAGCCATGAGGTTGAAGGAATTGTCTGTAGAGCTCTGAGACAGGATTGTGTCAAGCCACAGATCTGGGGAAGGGTACCAGAAAATGTCTGCAGCATTGAAGGCCCCCAAGAACACAGTGGCCTCCATCATTCTTAAATGGAAGAAGTTTGGAACCACCAAGACTCTTCCTAGAGCTGGCCGCCTGGCCAAACTAAGCAATCGGGGGAGAAGGGCCTTGGTCAGGGAGGTGACCAAGAACCCGATGGTCACTCTGATAGCTCTAGAGTTCCTCTGTGGAGATGGGAGAACCTTCCAGAAGGACAACCATCTCTGCAGCACTCCACCAATCAGGCCTTTATGGTAGTATGTGTGAAAAACATTCACATGTGAAAATCACATTTGCAGTTTCATATGTGAAAAACTCCCACATATGACTGTATTTTCACACGTGAAAATGTTTCACATATGAAACTTAAAATTCGATTTTTTTTTTTACATGTGATTGTTTTTAACATGTGAACTTGCAATTCCACATGTGATAGTTACAATTCAATATGCAGTTTCACATGTAAGAAAACTCCAACTGTGAAAATCTCACTATCACATGTGGAATTGCATATTCACATGTGGGGTTGAAATAATGTTATTGTCCTCACAAGTAAAAAGATGGTGTTAACATGTTGCAGTAGCAATGTTTCCACCGGTGGAATTAGGGTGACCACATCTAAAAAGCCCAAATGCGGGACAAGGGAAAGATTTTGCGGGACATTCACGGAACAGTGGACGGAATAAGTGTTTTGGGGCAGGTTAATGGATCACGTTCAAATGGCGACATAGTTCTGCTGTGTGAAGGTCACTGCCTGTTAAAGGGGCAATCCTTAGTTGCTACATCAATTTTTTGACTTATTAATAATGACATGCACCCATTTATTCTTGAATAATATAATGTAGAAATGCCTCATGAGCTTAGTTCAGCTGTCGTACCCCATCAGAACTCAAAATATAAGCTTGTTTTTACTCCAAAGTAAATGTTAACAATCACTGTATAGCCTAAAAACATGGTTAAAACTATCATTTTGATATGGATGGTCAGTCCTTGCATCCATAGTGTAGTCTATGGATTTGAGAGTCCTTGCATTTCTCCAGCCCCATCCCTCAGCTTTTTATTGAAACTGTAGCAGGGAGACCACTTTGTTAATGTTTCAATTAAGGATTGCCGCTTTAAACACCTTAAATAGAGCAATAGTGTTATTATATGGTGCAATCCTCTACTGAGTGAGTTACTTTTGTGCCATTAAAATCAAGAAAAACTTCTGAAGTCGAGAACAAAATATTGCAAACAAAAATAATGATATTGAAAGCAAAACATAAACCCAAAAGTATTGATAGTAAAACAAAATATTGCAAGGGAATAATTTCGAAATGCGAGAACAATTGATTTGTAAATGGATGCAAATAAATAGTTTTCAGTTCATTTTTTAAAATGATAACGCAATTAAATAAAATGCCTCCCTCTTTGGTTATATTACCCTGGCCTTTTTCCAGTTGCAAGTTTTAGTACATTCATTCCAGCAACAAAGCACCCTGCATCCCACTGCTGGTTTGCCTCTGAAGCTAATCAAGGTCGGTCCTAGTCAGTCCCCGGATGGGAGACAAGATGTAAGGGTAATCATTTGAGATACAATTATTTTTGGTTGTGATATAGTCACAACCAAAAATAGAAGATAAGAGAGGATCTCATGTTAAATACTGTTGAAGTAATATGGCTACAGGTTCATCTGCCTCACCTGAAGCCCATTCTGGTGGGAAGCTGCTATAGACCACCTAGTGCTAACAGTCAGTATCTGGATAACGTGTGAAATGCATGTGATATCAATAGAGAGGTATACTTTCTGGGTGATTTCTGCTTTCATCAGGCTGCCCACTCAAGAGAAAGCTTCAGATTGTAACCAGCGCCTGTAACCTGGTTCAGGTTTTCAGTCAACCTACCAGGGTAGTTACAAACAGTACAGGAATTAAATCATCAACATGTATTGATCATATCTTTACTAATGCTGCAGAGATTTGATTGAAAGCAGTATCCAAATCCATTGGATGTAGTGATCACAATATAGTAGCCATATCTAGGAAAACCAAAGTTCCAAAGGCTGGGCCTAATACTGTGTATAAGAGGTCATACAATACATTTTGTAGTGATTCCTATGTTGTTGATATAAAGAATATATGTTGGTCCATGGTGTGTAATGAGGAGCAAACAGACAAAGCACTTGACACATTTATGAAATTGCTTATTCCAGTTACTAATAAGCATGCACCCATTAAGAAAATGACTGTAAAAATGATTAAATCCCCATGGATTGATGAGGAATTAAAAAATGGTATCTGTTGAGAGGGATAGGCAAACGGAATGGCAAATAAGTCTGGCTGCACAACCGATTGGCAAACGCATTGCAAACTGAGAAATCATGTGACTAAACTCAAAATACAGTGGGGAAAAAAAGTATTTAGTCAGCCACCAATTGTGCAAGTTCTCCCACTTAAAAAGATGAGAGGCCTGTAATTTTCATCATAGGTACACGTCAACTATGACAGACAAAATGATTTTAAAAAATCCAGAAAATCACATTGTAGGATTTTTAATGAATTTATTTGCCAATTATGGTGGAAAATAAGTATTTGGTCACCTACAAACAAGCAAGATTTCTGGCTCTCACAGACCTGTAACTTCTTCTTTAAGAGGCTCCTCTGTCCTCCACTCGTTACCTGTATTAATGGCACCTGTTTGAACTTGTTATCAGTATAAAAGACACCTGTCCACAACCTCAAACAGTCACACTCCAAACTCCACTATGGCCAAGACCAAAGAGCTGTCAAAGGACACAAGAAACAAAATTGTAGACCTGCACCAGGCTGGGAAGACTGAATCTGCAATAGGTAAGCAGCTTGGTATGAAGAAATCAACTGTGGGAGCAATTATTAGGAAATGGAAGACATACAAGACCACTGATAATCTCCCTCGATCTGGGGCTCCACGCAAGATCTCACCCCGTGGGGTCAAAATGATCACAAGAACGGTGAGCAAAAATCCCAGAACCACACGGGGGGACCTAGTGAATGACCTGCAGAGAGCTGGGACCAAAGTAACAAAGCCTACCATCAGTAACACACTACGCTGCCAGGGACTCAAATCCTGCAGTGCCAGACGTGTCCCCCTGCTTAAGCCAGTACATGTCCAGGCCCGTCTGAAGTTTGCTAGAGTGCATTTGGATGATCCAGAAGAGGATTGGGAGAATGTCATATGGTCAGATGAAACCAAAATAGAATTTTTTGGTAAAAACTCAACTCGTCGTGTTTGGAGGACAAAGAATACTGAGTTGCATCCAAAGAACACCATACCTACTGTGAAGCATGGGGGTGGAAACATCATGCTTTGGGGCTGTTTTTCTGCAAAGGTACCAGGACGACTGATCCGTGTAATGGAAAGAATGAATGGGGCCATGTATCGTGAGATTTTGAGTGTAAACCTCCTTCCATCAGCAAGGGCATTGAAGATGAAACGTGGCTGGGTCTTTCAGCATGACAATGATCCCAAACACACCGCCCGGGCAACGAAGGAGTGGCTTCGTAAGAAGCATTTCAAGGTCCTGGAGTGGCCTAGCCAGTCTCCAGATCTCAACCCCATAGAAAATCTTTGGAGGGAGTTGAAAGTCCGTGTTGCCCAGCGACAGCCCCAAAACATCACTGCTCTAGAGGAGATCTGCATGAAGGAATGGGCCAAAATACCAGCAACAGTGTGTGAAAACCTTGTGAAGACTTACAGAAAACGTTTGACCTGTGTCATTGCCAACAAAGGGTATATAACAAAGTATTAAGAAACTTTTGTTATTGAACAAATACTTATTTTCCACCATAATTTGCAAATAAATTCATTATAAATCCTACAATGTGAATTTCTGGACTTTTCTTCTCATTTTGTCTGTCATAGTTGACGTGTACCTATGATGGAAATTACAGGCCTCTCTCATCTTTTTAAGTGGGAGAACTTGCACAATTGGTGAATAACTAAATACTTTTTTCCCCCACTGTAAATAAGAAGAAACTACACTATATGTTGGTCCGTGGTGTGTAAAGTGCTCCCGAGTGGCGGAGCGGTCTAAGGCACTGCATCTCAGTGCTTGAGGCGTCATTACAGACCCCCTGGTTAGATTCCAGGCTGTATCACAACCGGCCGTGATTGGGAGTCCCATAGGGCGGCGCACAATTGGCCCAGCATCGTCCGGGTTTGGCCGGTGTAGGCCGTCATTGTAAATAAGAATTTGTTCTTAACTGACTTGCCTAGTTAAATAAAGGTTAAATAAAAAATTAAAATACAACTATGAAACAAAGATAAATGACATAAAGAATGACAGTAAAAAGCTTTGGAGCACCTTAAATGACATTTTGGGGAAAAAGGCAAACTCAGCTCCATCATTCATTGAATCAGATGGCTCATTCATCACAAAACCAACTGATATTGCCAACTACTTTAATTATTTTTTCATTGGCAAGATTAGCAAATTTAGGCATGACATGCCAGCAACAATTGCTGATACTACACATCCAAGTATATCTGACCAAATTATGAAAGACAAGCATTGTAATATTGAATTCCATAAAGTGAGTGGGGAAGAGGTGAAAAAAGTATTGTTGTCTATCAACAATGACAAGCCACCGGGGTCTGACAACTTGGATGGAAAATTACTGACGATAATAGCGGACAATATTGCCACTCCTATTTGCCATATTTTCAATTTAAGCCTACTAGAATGTGTGTGCCCCCAGGCTTGGAGGGAAGCAAAAGTAATTCCGCTACCTAAGAATAGTAAAGCCCCCTTTACTGGCTCAAATAGCCGACCAATTAGCCTGTTACCAACCCTTAGTAAACTATTGGATTTTTTTTTTGACCAGATACAATGTTATTTTACAGTAAACAAATTGACAACTTTCAGCATGCTTATAGAGAAGGACATTCAACAAGCACAGCACTTACACAAATGACTGATGATTGGCTGAGAGAAATTGATGATAAAAAGATTGTGGGGGCTTTGTTAGACTTCAGTGCGGCTTTTGACATTATCGATCATAGTGTGCTGCTGGAAAAACGTATGTGTTATGGCTTTACTCCACCTGCTATATTATGGATACACAGTTACCTGTCTAACAGAACACAGTCTGTGTTCTTTAATGGAAGCCTCTCTAACATAATCCAGGTAGAATCAGGAATTCCCCAGGGCAGCTGTCTAGGCCCATTACTTTTTTCTATCTTTACTAATGACATGCCACTAGCTTTGAGTAAAGCCAGAGTGTCTATGTATGCGGATGACTCAACACTATACATGTCAGCTACTACAGCGACTGAAATGACTGCAACACTTAACAAAGAGTTGCAATTAGTTTCAGAGTGGGTGGCAAGGAATAAGTTAGTCCTAAATATTTCTAAAACTAAAAGCATTGTATTTGGGACAAATCATTCACTAAACACTAAACCTCAACTAAATATTGTAATAAATAATGTGGAAATTGAGCAAGTTTAGGTGACTAAACTGCTTGGAGTAACCCTGGATTGTAAACTGTCATGGTTAAAATATATTGATACAACAGTAGCTAAGATGGGGAGAAGTATGTCCATAATCAAGCGCTGCTCTACCTTCTTAACAGCACTATCAACAAGGCAGGTCCTACTGGCCCTAGTTTTGTCACACCTGGACTACTGTTCAGTCGTGTGGTCAGGTGCCACAAAAAGGACTTAGGAAAATTGCAATTGGCTCAGAACAGGGCAGCACGGCTGGCCCTTGGATGTACACAGAGAGGTAATATTAATAATATGCATGTCAATCTCTCCTGGCTCAAAGTGGAGGAGAGATTGACTTCATCACTACTTGTATTTATGAGAGGTATTGACATGTTGAATGCACCGAGCTGTCTGTTTGAACTACTGGCGCACAGCTCGGTCACCCCACAAGACATGCCACCAGAGGTCTCTTCACAGTCCCCAAATCCAGAACAAACTATGGGAGGTGCACAGTACTACATAGAGCCATGACTACACAGAACTCTATTCCACATCAAGTAACTGATGCAAGTCGTAAAATTAGATTTAAAAAACACCTCATGGAACAGCGGGACTGTGAAGCAAAACAAACATAGGTGCAGACACATGCATACACACACGATAACATACGCACTACACACACATGTACACATGGATTTTGTACTGTAGATATGTGGTAGTGATGGAGTAAGGGCCTGACGGCACACAGTGTGTTGTGAAATCTGTGAACGTATTGTAACGTTTTTAAAATTGTATGAACTGCCTTAATTTTGCTGGACCCCAGGAAGAGTTGCTGCTGCCTTGGGGATCCATAATAAATACAAATACAAACACAGATGCTGATGCAATGCTTGGTGTTTAAAGGTCTGAGATCAATGAAGACTTGAAAGGGAAATATGACCGCAAATTCTCTGGAGTGCTTGGCAACAATAGTTAATTAATCCTCAGCCTCGACTGCAAAACCAACGTCTGACTGTCTCGATAAGACCGCCAACACTATCAATCACCTCCATCAAATTTGTAAAGCTTTTTTTTACTCCTCAACTCCATCTGAATAAATCACTTGTCTAGTAACGCTCAGTACTGTCATTCAAATAGTTTTATACGGGGAGTAAGTGCACTTTCTTGCTGGATGGAGGGGTTGAAGTGTGTTGTTGTTGTTGTTTGTCACCCAATTCTTGCTTGACCTTTGTGGCCATGCGCTGAACACATACCAAGACTCTCATCACATCATAATTTCATGAGAACATTTTTCTCCCGGCCACTTTATGTCTTATAATAGTAGCAGGGACAGGAATCTCTGGGTTATCTCTGTGGCTCAGGATTGGTTTCCGGATTGGTTTGAACCAAACAATGTCCTGACAGTGTTTGTTTGTTTATTAAATGGACATTCTTGTTTTTTGTTGATACCCGACTCAACCATATGCATGATTATACCAAGAAATATTTGGAGATACTGCACGTCTAAGATAGAGAAGAATCCTATTTTGTACAAAGAAGAGGTACCACTTCACTATGTTTGCCAGCAGCATACCACCCTGCATCCCACTGCTGGCTTGCCACTGAAGCTAAGCAGCGTTGTTCCCTGGATGGGAGACCAGATGCTCCTGAAAGTAGTGTTGGAGGTCCAGTAGGAGGCACTCTTTCCTTGGCCCTAAATAAAATATCCCAGTTCCCTAGGGCAGTGATTGGGGACATTGCCCTGTGTAGGCTGCTGTCTTTTGGATGGGACGTTAAACGGGTGTCCTGACTCACTGTGGTCACTAAAAGAGCCTATGGCACTTATCGTAAGAGTAGGGGTGTTAACCCCGGTGTCCTGGCTAAATTCCCAATCTGGCCCTCAAACTGTCATTGCCAGCTTCCAATTGGCTCATTCATCACTGTAACTATTCCTCAGGTTGTTGCTGTAAAGGAGAATGTGTTCTCAGTCAACTTACCTGGTAAAATAAATACAAAAATGTATTGTTGCTAAAACATATAATAATATTTGCCACTTAGCAGATGCTTTTATCAATAGCGACATACAGTCATGCCTGCATAGATTTTTACATAAGGGTGGCCCCGGGAATAAAACCCACAACCTTGTTACACATTGTTACATCCAACTGTTATACCACAGAACCAAACACAGATGCTACGAATACAGGGGAGCGTAGCATCATGGATAGCCCAAGCTCTGTTGGTCTGATGAGGGGGTTAGCTACCATCCCTCCAAAATGATAGAAGAGGGCTGTATTGCAAATGTCCCCCTATTCCACATATATACTGAAAAAAAATAGAAATGCAACATATAAAGTGTTGGTCCCATGTTTCATGAGCTGAAATAAAAGATCCCAGAAATTGTCCATACGCACAAAAAAAACTCTGTTAGTGAGCATGTGTCCTTTGTCAAGATAATCCATCCACATGACAGGTGTGTTATACTGGACATATTGGCACTGGCAATATATCATATGACAAATGGACACTGTCCATTTCCAATATGTTTCAACAGGGATTTACCATCACCAAATTGACAGGCTGAAATCAACACCAATGAGCAAGGGAGAGGGACCACTATCACTGCTAGGCCATTCGGAGTTCAACGAGCCAGACAATTTGGCATTTCAGCAATGTAACAGCATGTCCAATTCATGATGGTAAATGCCCATTGTAATATATTGCTAATGGACAGTGTCCATTATACACAATACATTGCCAGTCTTAACATGTTATGATGGACACTGTCAATTTCCAATATATTTAAGCAGTGAATTACCATCACCAAATGGACAGGCTGAAATTAACACCCAAGAGTGAAGAAGAGGAAACACTATGTCTGTTTGACTCATACTTTAGTCCATTGGCAATAAATGACTCTGCTAATTGGACAGTGCATGTGTCATTGCTCAGAATCATCATAAACAATGCAAGGACAGCACAGATAGAGTGTACGTGCAAACTGTCCATTTCCAATATGTTTAAGCAATGATTTACCATCACCAAATGGACAGATTGAAATCAACACCAACGAGTGAGGGAGAGGAACCACTATCACTGCTAGGCCATCCCGAGTTCAACGAGCCTGACAATTGGGCTTTTCAACAATGTAACAGCATGTTACAGCATGTCCAATTCGTGATGGTAAATGCCCATTGTAATGTATTGTTAAGGGACAGTGTCCATTACACATAATACATTGCCAGTCTTAACATGTTATGATGGACACTGTCAATTTCCAATATATTTAAGCAGTGATTTACCATCACCAAATGGACAGGCTGAACTCAACACCAACGAGTGAGGGAGAGGAACCACTATGTCTGTTTGACTCATACTGTATATTGCTAATGGACTTTTGTCCATTGGCAATAAATTACTCTGCTAATTGGACAGTCCATTACACATAATACATTGCCAGTCTTGGATGGTGTCCATTGCCAATGTATATCAATAAGGACTTCCCATTACGAAATGGACATGCTGAAATTAACACCAACAAGAAATTCTGATTTCCTATGACTTCCTATGATCAAACATGACAAATAGACCTTATTGGTTGATTCAGGACTTAACATACTGATATATACCATTTGGTAATTATACAGGCCATTTGGACATGGTTCACTGACTTTTGGGTTCAGAACCCGACTTCCTTTGATCATATATGGCAAATGGACATAACATCCTGCTTTAGTACTTTCAATACTTACATATGCCATTTGGACATTTCATATGCCATTAGGACATTATACATGCCATTTGGACATGGCTCTGTGACTTTCGGGTTCGGAACACAACTTTCTATGATCAAATGTGACAAGTGGACACTTTGCCCATTTGGAGTATAATATGCCTGATATGGACATAACATAGGCCTTGTGGACAAACTCGCATAAAATAAAACATCTATATCCATACGGTTCTTTAATAATGTATAATTGGTCATTTTACCCTTGAGATTTGACTTTGGTGTCCATATGCAGTATACTGTCCGACAGTGGAGCACACTCGCCCTCCTTAGGATTTTTGAATTATTACACTGGCATTTGCCATATACAGTGCCTTGCAAAAGTATTCATCCCCCTTGGCATTTTTCCTATTTTGTTGCATTACAACCTGTAATTTAAATAGATTTTTATTTGGATTGCATGTAATGGACATACACAAAATAGTCCAAATTGGGGAAGTGAAATGAAAAAAATTACGTGTTTCAAAGCATTCTAAAAAATAATTTTCTAAGAAGCCCCTAAATAATTGGTTGCACCACATCTTACCTTCAGAAGTCACATCATTAGTGTGCAATCTAAGTGTTGCATGATCTGTCACATGATCTCAGTATATCTACATCTGTTCTGAAAGGCCCCAGAGTCTGCAACGCCACTAAGCAAGGGGCACCACCAAGCAAGCGGCACCATGAAGATAAGGAGCTCTCCAAACAGGTCAGGGACAAAGTTGTGGAGAAGTACAGATCAGGGTTGGGTTATAAAAAAATATCAGAAACTTTGAACATCCCATGGAGCACCATTAAATCCATTATTAAAAAATTGAAAGAATATGGCACCACAACAAACCTGCCAAGAGAGGGCCGCCCACCAAAACTAGGCAAGGAGGGCATTAATCAGAGGCAACAAAGAGACCAAAGATAACCCTGAAGGAGCTGCAAAGCTCCACAGCGGAGATTGGAGTATCTGTCCATAGGACCACTTTAAGACATACACTCCACAGAGCTGGGCTTTGCTTAAATAAAAAAATAAGCAAACAAGTTTGGCGTTCGCCAAAAGGCATGTGGGAGACTCCCCAAACATATGGAAGAAGGTACTCTGGTCAGATGAGACTAAAATTGAGCTTTTTGACCATCAAGGAAAATGCTATGTCCTCGGCAAACCCAACACCTCTTATCACTCTGAGAACACCATCCCCACAAGGAAGCATGGTGGTGGCAGCATCATGCTGTGGAGATCTTTTTCATTGGCAGGGACTGAGAAACTGGTCAGAATTTAAGGAATGATGGATGGCTCTAAATACAGGGAGATAGTCATGCACGCTCAAGTTCAGTTTTTTGTCTTATTTCTTGTTTGTTTCACAATAAAACATATTTTGCATCTTCAAAGTGGTAGGCATGTTGTGTAAATCAAATTATACAAACCCCCCCAAACAATCCATTTTAATTACAGATTGTACGGCAACAAAATAGGAAAAATGCCAAGGGGGGTGAATACTTTCGCAAGTCACTGTATCTCTCAAGGCAACTGGAGCACTGGGCCAGCCACTCTTAAATATCACATGGGCCAGCACAGGTGAAACACCTTCTGACTAACGAGATGGACAAGCCAGCACAGGTGTAACACATACTAACGAGGCGACACCAATCTGTGCGCCCCACATGCTAACGTGCTAACGTACAACCTCAAAATATAAATGGAAAAACCAAAGTCTGTAACACACCCAACTCTACTGATTCAGTATTCAATTATTCCTCTCTCTCTCTCTTTCCTTCTCTCGCTCTCTCTCTCTCTCTCTATCTCTCCCCACAACATGATTCTGCTCATATATCTGGGGCCGTATAATCCCAACATACTGCAACACCACCAATGTTCTTCCTGTGGCCTTTGAGTGGTTACAAGTCCGCCTCCTACTGTGGTGAGCTGGAGATACAATTTTCAAAGTGCTTCATGTGTTATTAAAAGCAAAAGTGAATGGCCAAAATCTTGACTATGGATATTGGCGGTAGTGTATTAGATATTAAGAATACACTCTGTTAAATGTTTTTGCGATTTAATTAATGGAACATGGGATTTCCACTTGTACCGCAATCTGCCTTGCACAGGCAGTCCTTCCTTACAGATTTAACTCTTGGAGATTACTTCTGGTTCTGCCCTTGCTGTAGGTCTCTGGACCATCTCTTTATTTATTTATCATAAGAATGAAGTGGCTCTGATTAAAATTGTATCCGTTGGCTGTCATTTGACTTTGCTGTCCCAGCAGAATGCAGAATTCTCCGACTGCATGTGTTAGTTAGAAACTGTCAGTACAAGACAAGTAACCAGCTACAGTGAGTTGGCCACTTCTATACTGTAGGTTTTACATGCCAGAAACCACAGGCTGAAATAACAATTTTGCATCTACAATTGTTTTGTATTTTTGTCCATTAGTATGAGTCACCCCGAGAACCCCATCCCTCACTGTTTTGTTTTTCATCGGCAGGGACTGGGAAACTGGTCAGAATTGAAGGAATGATGGATAGCTCATAATAGTTATGCACGCTCAAGTTTTCTGTTTGTTTCACAAGTTTTTTTATTTTGCATCTTCAAAGTGGTAGGCATGTTGTGTAAATCAAATGATACAACCCCCCAAAAAATCCGTTTTAATTCCAGGTTGTAAGGCAACAAAATAGGAAAAATGCCAAAGGGGGTGAATACTTTCGCAAGTCACTGTACCATTTGCAATTTGTTTTGCACCATTTGGCATCCATTTGAGTGGTATTTTAAATTGTGTATATGTTTTGTCCAATTGCAATAAGCTGCCATTAATTTTTGTCCATTATGCATATACTTTCCTTTACCGAGTTACAGTATTTCATTCATTACATTTTTAATGACATCACAGAATAACAAACAAAATGACCTTAGTCATAGATCGCCTCTGACCATTCCCCACGTTCTATGTTAGAAATATTGTTCCAGTATTCACTTTTGAACGTGTTAGAGTTTCAGCGGGAAAAAGTCTGTAGAAACAAAGAACATTCCTTTGGTGAATCTTGAGAGGGAGAGCCTGGATCGTCTCCCTTGATTTACAACAGGACGTGAGTTTTTAATACCCAGAAGTTCTTTCCTTCCACCTCTACGGGTGAGAGGGGGTCTGATTGTAGTTATTAATTGCAAACCTGATCTGACCTGTTTGGATTCTCATGGACAGTCATGACAATAACGAACATGAAACGATACAAAACAAGAGAAGCGTCTGACATGGAAACACAAACAATACTACCTGATGACTGACAAAACAGAGTGCTCAATAAATAGTAAGTAATGAAGGTGGTAATGAAGTCCAAGTGTGACTGATGATAGGGCGCAGGTGTGCGTAATGATGGTTGCCAGGTGTACGTAATGATGGATGCCAGGACCGGTGGTTAGTAGATCGGTGACATCAAGCGCTGGAGCGGGAGAGTGAGAGTAGACGTAAAAAGTGTAGTAAGTAGTCTTGTCTGAGCCGGAACGTCCCATAGGGCAGGAGCCTGTTTATGTAGGGTAAGGCAGCTTGATGGACAAGTAAACCCCCTGGATAGGATTCTAGTATATCATAGGGCCTTAATCCCAAACCTTCTGCTTAATCCTGAGTACCAAGCAGAGACGTTTCGGGTCCAATTTGAGTCTTTCGTATTAATCGATTAGGGATTGAACCCCCAAACTTCTCATCTCAGGGTGGGCGGTCTAACGACAAGGCCACAGAGCTGGTTAAACAGCTCTAGTCAAAAGTAGTACATTATATAGAGAATAGGGTGCGATTTGGGACATAACCTACAAGAGGAGCAGTCAATCACGCATGTTGTGTTGGGATATTTCTTTTTGAAGGTATCGGGCATGGTGGCATAGATAGTTTCCCTTGGGAGCCATGAAACAAGCATTACACATTTCTCTGCCATAACATCTATCCAGAAAGCAATTACCTTGCTTACCACACCCTGTGACACCTTGAAATGGCGGGCTAGATCGTCTAAGACAAGATTTGGTTTTAGTTTCATCAGTGTCATTAAGATCCGGTCAACCACACTCACGGTTACTGAATCACATTTCAAAGGCTCCAAACAGGAATCCAGAGTCTTGAACTTCAAGAGGGAAAGTACTGTGTAGAGCAGTGAATCAGATTAATCTGTCAACATGGTGGAAGCTGCTGGTATAATACTGTCGTCATATTGTGATGCTGTGTCTGTGGTGGTGTTCTCAGGACCATTCTTTGCATAAGAGTAGTCTGCCAAGGTTGGATGATTTTTTGTATTTATTTTATTTCACGTTTATTTAACCAGGTAAGCCAGTTGAGAACAAGTTCTCATTTACAACTGCGACCTGGCCAATATAAAGCAAAGCAGTGCGGGAAAAACAACAACACAGAGTTACATATGGAATAAACAAAACGTACAGTCAATAACACAATAGAAAATCTATATACAGTGTGTGCAAATGTAGTAAGTTATGGAGGTAAGGCAATAAATAGGCCATAGTGCAAAATAATTACAATTATAATTTAGTATTAACACTGGAGTGATAGAAGCAGTGCAGAAGATGATGTGCAAATAGAGATACTGGGGTGCAAATTAGCAAAATAAATAACAATGTAAATAACAATATGGGGATGAGGTAGTTGGGTGGGCTAATTACAGATGGACTGTGTACAGGTGCAGTGATCGGTAAGCTTCTCTGACAACTGATGCTTAAAGATAGTGAGGGAGATAAGTGTCTCCAGCTTCATAGATTTTTGCAGTTCGTTCCAGTCATTTGCAGCAGAGAACTGGAAGGAATGGCGACCAAAGGAGGTGTTGGCTTTGGGGATGACCAGTGAGATATACCTGCTGGAACGCATACTACGGGGTGGATGTTGCTATGGTGACCAATGAGCTAAGATAAGGCGGGGATTTGCCTAGAAGGGATTTATAGATGACCTGGAGCCAGTGGGTTTGGCGACGAATATGTAATGATGGCCAGCCAACGAGAGCGTACAGGTCACAATGGTGGGTAGTATATGGGGCTTTGGTGACAAAACGGATGGCACTGTGATAGACTACATCCAATTTGCTGAGTAGAGTGTTGGAAGCTATTTTGTAAATGACATCACCGAAGTCAAGGATCGGTAGGATAGTCAGTTTTACGATTGCATGTTTAGCAGCATGAGTGAAGGAGGCTTTGTTTGCGAAATAGGAAGCCGATTCTAGATTTGACTTTGGATAGGAGATGCTTAATGTGAGTCTGGAAGGAAAGTTTACAGTCTAACCAGACACCTGATCATTTAGAATCCCACCGTACCTTCTCCGCTATGCGGAGGCACCGATTGAGCAGGTCTCCGCGTGTGTGGGGGGTGGGACAAAGGATCTATCTGAGACAGGTTGAGCAGGACTGGGGGTTCTACATTAAAAAAGTACAGTTAGAACTAACCGAAACAGCAATAGGCAAGGCATATTGACATGGGAGATAGGCATAAAGCAGTCACAGGTGTTATTCGAGAGAGCTAAGACAACAGCTGGTAATGGCGACGAAAGTTTGAGCTGAGGCTAAACAGATAAACAGGATGGGGTACCATTTAAAGGAACAGCCCAGCAGGCATCAGCTGTGTAGCTGAGTGATCATAAGGTCCAGTGAACAGCAATAAGTAAGTCCGGGAGCAGTTCAGTGGCTGCTACGCTACAGGCGAGCTGGAGGCACGGCTGTTGATTGAGTGTGCTAGCGGGCCGGGGCTAGCAGATGGATCTTCGTGGTCGTCGCAACAGGAAGCCTGTTGAAACCAAATCAGACGATTACGTCGGTAGACCAGTGCTAATGACACTGATGAAGGCTGAAACGTTAGTCTATCTACCCACCTACCCCTGAATTAAATAAATAGTGAAAATAATTATATCACATAGTGGTCGACGCATCTGTTCTGAGCGCAGTGGTCACACAAACTAACGTTAGCTATAACATAACTACAATTACCTGTTGATCCCGATTCTGCTGGACAGACTATAAAGTTTCTGCCTCTTCTTCACAACGAGTTGTTCGTACCCAAGGTACAATTCAAGGTAGGGGTGTTCCATGGTGGGTTGCTTGTTGAGGAAGTAAAATGAGCAAACAAACAAATGTTTTGGTGGCTTCCGCAGATATAAATCCTTCAGCCATTTTGTTTTGTCGACTTCAGTCACAGGCATCTTGTGCAAAGTAAACCACTGTGTACATGAACATTGTTCCTTGGGCTTTGGCTTGTGGTTGAGACATTCCTGTCTCGATTACTCCTGTAGTTTCTTCCAGGAGATGTGGCACCCACGAACTGCACGTCTTTCCCAAAAACCCTGGGGGCATAGCTAGCTAGCTAACTACTGGCTAACACACAACTGACGTTATTATCACATCAGAACTACTAGTAGCTAACGTTAGTGGACTTGAAATAAATATACAATTATACTTATACATTTATACACTACATGACCAAAAGTATGTGGACACCTGCTCGTTGAACATCTCATTCAAAAATCATGGGTATTAATATGGAGTTGGTCCCCACTTTGCTGCTATAACAGCCTCCACTCTTCTGGGAAGGCTTTCCACTAGATGTTGGAACATTGCTGCGGTGACTTGCTTGGCTTGCAGTCGGCATTCCAATTAATCCCAAAGGTGTTTGATGGGGTTGAGGTCAGGGCTCTGTGTAGGCCAGTCAAGTTCTTCCACACCGATCTCGACAAACCATTTTGGTATGGCCCTCGCTTTGTGCATGGGGGCATTGTAATGCTGAAACAGGAAAGGGCCTCCCCCAAACTGTTGCCATAAAGTTGGAAGCACAGAATCGTCTAGAATGTCATTGTATGCTGTAGCATTAAGATTTCCCTTCACTGGAACTAAGGGGCCTAGCTCCAACCATGAAAAACAGCCCCAGATCATTATTCCTCCTTCACCAAACTTTACAGTTGGCACTATGCATTGGGGCAGGTAGTGTTCTCCTGGCATCCGCCAAACCCAGTTTCGTCTGTCGGACTGCCAGATAGTGAAGCGTGATTCTTCACTCCAGAGAATGCGTTTCCACTGCTCTAGAGTCCAATGGCAGCAAGCTTTACACCACCCCAGCCGACGCTTGGCATTGCGCATGTTGATCTTAGGCTTGGCCATGGAAATCCATTTAATGAAGGTCCCAACAAACAGTTCTTGTGCTGACGTTGTTTGCAGAGGCAGTTTGGAACTCGTTAGTGAGTGTTGCAACTGAGGACAGACGTTTTTTTACGCGCTATGTGCTTCAGCACTCGGCGGTGCCGTTCTGTGAGCTTGTGTGGCCTACCACTTCGCCAGCCGTGGTTGCTCCTAGACGTTTCCACTTCACAATAACAGCACTTACAGTTGACCGGGGCAGCTCTAGCAGGGCAGAAATTTGATGAACTGAATTATTGGAACAGTGGCATCCTATGACGGTGCCACGTTGAAAGTAACTGAGCTCTTCAGTAAGGCCATTCTACTTGCCAGTGTTTGTCTATGGAGATTGCATGGGTGTGTGCTTGATTTTATACACCTGTCAGCAACGGGTGTGGCTAAAATGGCAAAATCTACACATTTGAAGGGGTGTCCACATACTTTTGTATATATATATAGTGTACTTGTTAACTCTGGCGCGCTGCAGTAGGGAGGTTAAGTGGAAGTCGAATCACTTCCGTTTCGCTGTGCCCATAGCAACTTTAGAAAATGAGGTGGATAAGGTACATACAAAGGCATTTATTGCACACAGTGATCTAATACATCTCAACTTTAGTCTTACATTTTACATACAGTACAAACTGACTTAAAGCTTGATCTCAATCTATGCCTACTCACATAGTGCATTCGGAAATATTCAGACCCCTTGACTTTTTCCAAATTCTATTACGGCCTTATTCTAAAATGGATTCAATTAATTTTTTTCCTCATCAATCTACATACAATACCCCATAATGACGAAGCAAAAACAGGTTTTTAGAAATGTTTGCACATTTATATAAAAAAACTGAAATATAACATTTACATAAGTTAAAAAAAATAAAAAATATATATATATATATATATATATATATTCAGACCATTTACTCAGTACTTGGTTGAAGCACTTTTGGCAGCGATTACAGCCTCAAGTTCTCTTGGGTATGACGCTACAATCAAATCAATTCATAAAGCCCTTTTTACATCAGCAGATGTCACAAAGTGCTATACAGAAACCCAGCCTAAAACCCCATACAGCAAGCAATGCAGATGTAGAAGCAAGGTGGCTAGGAAAAACTCCCTAAAAAGGCAGGAACCTAGAGGAACCAGGCTCTGGGGGGTGGACAGTCCTCTTCTGGCTGTGCCGGGTGAAGATTATAAGAGTACATGGCCATTTAAGGCCAGATTGTTCTTCAAGAAGTTCAAACGTTCATAGATGACCAGCAGGGTCAAATAATAATCACAGTGGTTGTAGAGGGTGCAACAGGTCAGTACCTCAGGAGTTAATGTCAGTTGGCTTTTCATAGCCGAGCATTCAGAGGTAGAGACAGCAGTTGCGGTAGAGAGAGAGAGAGTTGAAAACAGCAGGTCCGGGACAAGGTAGCACGTCCGGTGAACAGGTCAGGGTTGCCTAGCCGCAGGCAGAACTGTTGAAACTGGGGCAGAAGCACGACCAGGTGGACAGGGGACAGCCAGGAGTCATCAGGCCAGGTAGTCCTGAGGAATGATCCTAGGGCTCAGGTCCTCCGGGAGGAGAGGGAGAATTAGAGGGAGCATACTTAAATTCACACAGAACACCAGATAAGACAGGAAAATTACACCAGATATAACAGACTGACCCAAGCCCCCCGGCACATAGACTATTGCAGCATAGATACTGGAGACACACCTGTATTTGGCACACCTGTATTTGGGGTGTTTCTCCCATTCTTCTCTGCAGATCCTCTCAAGCTCTGTCAGGTTGGATGGGGAGTGTGGCTGCACAGCTATTTTCAGATCTCTCCAGCGATGTTCGATCTGGTTCAAGTCCGGGCTCTGGCTGGGCCACTGAAGTACATTCAGATACTTTTCACGAAGCCACTTCTGTGTTGTCTTGGCTGTGTGCTTAGGGTCATTGTCCTGTTGGAAGGTGAACCTTCACCCCAGTCTGAGGTCCTGAGCGCTCTGGAGCAGATTTTCATCAAGGATCTCTCTGTACCTTGCTCCGTTCATCTTTCCCTCGATCCTGACTAGTCTCCCAGTCCCTGCCGCTGAAAAATATCCCCACAGCATGATGCTGCCACCACCATGCTTCACCATAGGGATGTTGCCAGGTTTCCTCCAGACGTGATGCTCGGCATTCAGGCCAAAGAGTACAATCTTGGTTTCATCAGACCAGAGAATCTTGTTTCTAATGGGCCCTGTGTAGCTCAGTTGGTAGAGCATGGCGCTTGCAACCCCAGGGTTGTGGGTTCGATTCCCACGGGGGGCCAGTATGAAAACAAATAAAATAATGTATGCACTCACTAACTGTAAGTTACTCTGGATAAGAGCGTCTGTAAAATGGTCTGAGAGTCCTTTAGGTTCCTTTTGGCAAACTCCAAGCGGGCTGTCATGTGCCTTTTACTGAGGAGTGGCTTCCGTCTGGCCACTCTACCATAAAGGCCTGATTGATGGAGTGCTGCAGAGATGGTTGTCCTTCTGGAAGGTTCTCCCATCTCCACAGAGGAACTCTGGAGCTCTGTCAGAGTGACCATCGGGTTCTTGGTCACCTCCCTGACCAAGGCCCTTCTCCCCCGATTGCTCAGTTTGGCCAGGCGGCCAGCTCTAGGAAGAGTCTTGGTGGTTCCAAACTTCTTCCATTTAAAAATGATGGAGGCCACTATGTTCTTGGGGACCTTCAATGCTGCAGACATTTTTTGGTAACCTTCCGCATATCTGTGCCTCGACACAATCCAGTCTCAGAGCTCTACGAACAATTCTTGTCTGACATGAACTGTGGGGCCTTTTATAGACAGGTGTGTGCCTTTCCAAATCATGTCCAATCAATTGAATTGACCATAGGTGGACTCCAATCAAGTTGTAGAAACATCTCAAGGATGATCAATGGAAACAGGATGCACCTGAGCTCAATTTCGAGTCTCATAGCAAAGGTTCTGAATACTTACAGTTGATGTCAGAAGTTTACATACACCTTAACCAAATACATTTAAACTCAGTTTTCACAATTCCTGACATTTAATCCTAGTAAAGATTCCCTGTCCTACGTCAGTTAGGATCACCAGTTTATTTTAAGAATGTGAAATGTCAGAATAATAGTAGAGAGAATGATTTATTTCAGCTTTTTATTTCTTTCATCACTTTCCCAGTTGGTCAGAAGTTTACATACACTCAATTCGTTTTTTGGTAGCATTGCCTTTAAATTGTTTAACTTGGGTCAAACATTTCCGGTAGCCTTCCACAAGCTTCCCACAATAAGTTGGGTGAATTTTGGCCAATTCCTCCTGACAGAGCTGAGTCAGGTTTGTAGGCCTCCTTGCTCGCACACACTTTTTCTGTTCTGCCCACACATTTTCTTGAGGTCTACAAGGTCTATTGAGGTCAGGGCTTTGTGATGGCCACTCCAATACCTTGACTTTGTTGTTCTTAAGTCATTTTGCCACAACTTTGGAAGTATGATTGGGGTCATTGTCCATTTGGAAGACCCATTTGCGACCAAGCTTTAACTTCCTGACTGATGTCTTGAGATGTTACTTCAATATATCCACATAATTTTCCTTCCTCATGATGCCATCTATTTTGTGCACCAGTCCCTCCTGCAGCAAAGCACCCCCACAGCATGATGCTGCCACCCCCCGGCTTCACGGTTGTGATGGTGTTCTTCAGCTTGCAAGCCTCCCCTTTTTCCTCCAAACATAATGATGGTCATTATGGCCAAACAGTTCTAGTTTTGTTTCTTCAGACCAGAGGACATTTCTCCAAAAAGTACTATCTTTGTCCCCATGTGCAGTTGCAAACCGTAGTCTGTCTTGTTTATGGCGGTTTTGGAGCAGTGGCTTCTTCCTTGCTGAGCGGCCTTTCAGATTATGTCGATATAGGACTCGTTTTACTGTGGATATAGATACTTTTGTACCTGTTTCCTCCAGAATCTTCACAAGGTCCTTTGCTGTTGTTCTGGGATTGATTTGCACTTTTCGCACCAAAGTACGTTCATCTCTAGGAGACAGAACGGGTCTCCTTCCTGAGCGGTATGATAGCTGCGTGTTCCCGTGGGGTTTATACTTGCGTACTATTGTTTGTACAGATGAACGTGGTACCTTCAGGCATTTGTAAATTGCTCCCAAGGATGAACAAGACTTGTCGAGGTCTAAAAATAATTTTCTGAGGTCTTGGCTGATTTCTTTTGATTTTCCCATGATGTCAAGCAAAGAGGCACTGAGTTTGAAGGTAGGCCTTGAAATACATCCACAGGTACACCTCGAATTGACTCAAATTATGTCAATTAGCCTATCAGAAGCTTCTAACGCCATGACATCATTTTCTGGAATTTTCCAAGCTGTTTTAAAGCACAGTCAACTTAGTGTATGTAAACTTCTGACCCACTGGAATTGTGATACATTGAATTATAAATGAAAGAATCTGTCTGTAAACAATTGTTGGAAAAAGTATTTGTGTCATGCACAAAGTAGATGTCCTAACCGACTTACCAAAACTATAGTTTGTTAACAAGAAATGTGTGGAGTGGTTGAAAAACGAGTTTTAATGACTCCAACCTAAGTGCGTGTAAACTTCCGACTTCAACTGTATGTAAATAAGGTATTTCTGTTTTTTATTTTGAATACATTTGCAAAATGTCTAAAAAAATGTTTAACTTTGTCATCATGGGGTATTGTGTGCAGATTAAAATCAATTTTAGAATAAGGCTGTAACGAAACAAAATGTGAAAAAAACTTACTGTAAGTTAGCTACATAGATGTTCCTGAGCTCACGTCACTCTAAACTTTAACAAAGGATGTCCTGAGTGCTTACATATTCCTCTACACCCCCTGGTAAGATCACAGTGTAGCCTTAATTGCAACCGGGGTGGCACAAAATGGATGTTACAAATAATAATCATTTATTCAACTTCTATAGTGCTTTCGTTACAGAAAGAATCTCAAAGCGCTTGAAAAGGAAAAATAAACAACAATCAAATAAAACTGCTTCATGACAGAGTATGTTTCGGCAACAGTTAACATTTTTGTTATTTCAAGCCTCCAACAGATGGAGCGACAGTCAAGCGGGAACCAGAGGGAGGAGGTGGTCAACGTGGGGAGATGAGTAGGTCCTCCAGAGGCAGGCAGGCAGCACAGTTCACTCTTCATTTAAGGCATCTCACCGGCGCCTCGCCATCTGACTGTGTCTTCTCTGTAGCCATTAACTCTCTATGGTCTTGTAGAACTAGATGAAGTACATTTTGAGCTCCCCACTCACTCAGAAAAAATTGCCCGCTCATAACTTAAGAGGAAACCTCCTTAGTGATGAAATCGTCACTGTCAGCTCGCCATGCATTGTAGTCTTCCTCAATGGGTCAGGAGACTGTAGAAACCACATAAATACTAATAGGCTGGTGTAATCAAATTAAAATACACTAGCTAGCTTAGTAGCATCGCTAGCTAGCTATCTTGAGAAAGCTGATTTGTGAATTAACGGGCAGGAAACAAATATATGTAATCCAGGCTTCATCTATACATATTTGAAAGTGAGTCAAACAAAAAACACTTAAAAATTAAGAAATGTAAAGAGGGCTCTCTGTCTAGGTGACCTCACGGTGACATTTTAGTAATTTAGCAGATGCTCTTATCCAGAGCAACTTACAGTTAGTAAGCACATACATTTTCATACTGGCCCCCCGCAGGAAACGAACCCACAACCCTGGCTTTGCAAGCGCCATGCTCTACCAACTGAGCTACAGGGGACCTCACATGGCAACCACAGAACAAAGGTATGACGTTACTAAGCGAGAGAGCATTATTGTGAAAGCATCCAGAAGACTCATCAAGTGCATGTACCTGGGGCTAAGGATTGTGATTGTGATTTCAATGGTTTTTCTACATAGCTAACAATATCACACTGATTGCAAGTTTGGCATTATCAAATAACAACAAGCTTAATGTTCAGTCAATACTTTCACATGTAATAGAATGAAAATGTAAGAAATTGTATGGGTGCCGAGTGGCGCAGTGGTCTAAGGCACTGCATCGCAGTGCTAGCTGTGCCACTAGAGATCCTGGTTCGAATACAGGCTCTGTCGTAGCCGGCCGTGACCGGGAGACCCATGGGCCGGCGCACAATTGGCCCAGGGTAGGAGAGGGAATGGCCGGCAGGGATGTAGCTCGCCAGGGTTGTGGGTTCGATTCCCACGGGGGGCCAGTATGAAAAATAAAAAAAATATGTGCACTCACTAACTGTAAGTTGCTCTGGATAAGAGTGTCTGCTAAGTAATGTAATTGTGTATGTTTTAGAGAGCTATTTTTATAATTACAGGCATAAAACAAGCTTTTCAGAATGCCAATCAACAAACTATTCTTCCCAGGATAATTTAATTCAAGAGATAGGTAAACACTTCACAGGACAACCTGGGATGGAAGGCTCTTCTATATCCTTGAAATTAAACCATGGTTGAAACAAATCAGATAAACCTTAAGATCCAATTATTTCAGCAGAGTAGTTTATGAATTAAACTTGATTAGACAAAAAACCTTGTTTAAGAGCTCTTAATGGGGAAAGGCATTGAAAAAGAATTATAGAAATGAATGGATGAAAATGTTAGACTTCCTCAGTTTCATCGGCCCATCCAACTAGTAATACCATAACACTGTTAGTGTGTTACATGAATAATCAGGCGTAGTCTCTTTATATGACTTGTATTCACACTGTTCAGTGGTGTAGTGCTATTTCCTTAGATCACATACACCGGATAGCTGCAGTGAAATGTGTTGTTTTACAGGGTCAGCCATAGTATATAGCGCCCCTGGAGCAAATTAGGGTAAAATGCCTTGCTCAAGAGTGCATCGACAGATTTTCAACATGTCGGCTTGGATATTCAAACCAGGGACCTTCCAGTTACTGGCCCAACACTCTAAAAGCTAGGCTACCTGCCACCCAAAATTGTCGTTACAATACATTACAAGTGAACTTTCAATTCATATCATTTATTTGCACAGATTAAATATGCTATCAAATCAATTGCCCAAGTAGTGAACATAAATCACTACTATATAGAATTGCAGGAAATTATTTTAAAAACAGACATAAAATCAAGCTTTTGGTGTGGTGTATTCATGCATCTAGGTAAACTATAATCTAAATGCATTCTTACCTCCAACTTGGCCCAATTCACATTTCCAATTGCGCACCCTGACATACCAATCTAGAATGGGCTCTGCGTCTCAACCAACAGCCAACATAGACTAAATATCCCAAGCAGGGCTATAGCAACTTCCAGAGAGGGTCAGGCTCCTTGGGCTTTGTGGTAGCCACTCTGGTTTGGGTGTCCTCGACAGAACAGAGTCGCCGTAACCAAGTGGTCCCATATCATTCTGGTTTCCACTGCGCAAGAGGGGGTCCATAGA
The DNA here is from genome assembly GCF_964263955.1 of Coregonus lavaretus. Taxonomy (NCBI): domain Eukaryota; kingdom Metazoa; phylum Chordata; class Actinopteri; order Salmoniformes; family Salmonidae; genus Coregonus; species Coregonus lavaretus. Next base: position 15,611,481 of record NC_139997.1, on the reverse strand, counting down.
GTTTTGTAAACGACAAGGCAGACACAGTGAATTGGATCCTAGATCTCATTGGTGTGATGATAGGGTTCATGTGGCTAAACCCCCCCCCCCCCCCTGACACTCCACCGGTGCTAAACGTGCATGCTGCAAAGGGACGTAATGATGACGCAAATCTAAGGATTCTTTGTTTGGCCAAAGTGGTCAAGCCTCTGACGGGCTTCCGCAGTGCACACACGTAGCCTACAGTTCTTCACAATTATTTCCACTGCCAGAGAGAAGACAGGGAAGAAACCACCATTTACCTACCTCTAGGCTGCTATACATATTTATTTGGTTTGTCATTCTATCATTTCTCATGGAATTTTAGTGGTAATAGGCCACCGACACTGCAGTTTGGTTTCGTAGTGGAAAGAGATTCACATGTTTGGAGTACAAGCCCATAACAACCAACACATAGCAGTTACCTTTCCTGGAACGTGGCAGCTCTATGATGTTGGCAACAATCATCTGGAAGGGTTACGAAGGTGAGATCGGGACCTAGGGTGACTGCTGGCGTGGCACAGGGGACCGTCTTGACTGACAAAGGGGGCACTGTTGACAAAAGGCAGATATATCAGCTGACATATGGGGCCAGTAGAAGGACAGGACGGCCCGATCATGTATGTTAAAGTACTCATAATGTCCTACTGATGGGTGACCATGAACATATTCTAGAACAAGTGGGATTATCCCTTGTGGGACCACAACCTGAAGCTGAATATTATGTGTGCATCTGTGACGAAACCTGCGCCAAAGGAGGCCATCCTCAATAACAAGTTGAGTGAACTGAGTCCATAACTTACTGTATCTAAGAGCAAGCATTGCGAATCTCCCTATTAGATGGTTTCTGTCCATCTGTTAGCCACTGGAAAACACTCAGTAGCTCAGGATATGCCTGTTGTGCTTCCCGTAGGCCCCAGTCATCAGCTTGGATATGGATGAGGTTTGATGTAATCAGTGGTGTACGTTCCTCCACAGCGAGGTTGCCATGGCTGTTGGAGGAGCCCTCGGTAGGGTGCTGCAACGTTGAGGAGGGGACAGGAGCCAACTCAGTAGAGCTCTGCTACCTGACCCAAGCCCGACGGGCCCCAACATTATACATTGGTTAGGGCCGGGTAGGGCCTGTTTTTTCATCAATAACTAAGGTACGGGCAGGGCTCGGTATCACTAAATTGATCACAACATTTTGAAGCTGAGCCATTTGCGCGTGCTCTGCTGCGCAGTACAGTCATATCTGACTAAGATCATAACATGGTATCAGAAGTGCTTCAACCTCGTCAAATATAAAACAAGGGAGATTATTTCACAGAAATTAATAATGTTCCTTGAGTTTTGTCTGAGTTTAGAGTGACGAAAAGTATCTAACAGTTAACTGCTCTCTCATGTCTCTTCATTGTGCAGAGCAGCCCAAGCGGAACCATTGCTATGGATACTCACATACTCAAAGCGCCATAAGCAGAGCGCATGCAGAGCAAGCTGCGTGCAGGGAGCAAGTGACAGACAGAGAGGAGCAGCTAATGGGTTTACTAACGGAATAAGTTATTTCTGATTTTGGGTTTTGGGCAGGGCCTTCAATTTGACAGAAGCAATCAGGCCTGGGTAGGGTAGTGCCTTATCAGTCTCTGGTTGTGTCACGATCGTCTGACGAATGAGACCAAAGCGCAGCGCGTTGAGTGAACATGACTTTATTAAATTAAAGTACTCAATGCCAAAACAACAAACAATGACGATACGTGAAGTCCACAGTGACAAAGACTGAATACGGAACAAAAACCCACAACACTAAGGTGAACACTGACAGTTTAAATATGGCTCCCAATCAGAGACAACGAGCCGACAGCTGACACTCGTTACCACTGATTAGGAGTCACACGACCAAACAAGGAAACACAACCAAAACCAAACCAAACACAACAAAACGAACACACCCTGGCTCAACATACAAAGTCCCGGAGCCAGAGCGTGACAGTACCCCCCCCTAAAGGCGCGGACTGCGACCGCGCCTCAAAAACCCCAAACAGGGGAGGGCTGGGTGGGCATTACTCCTCGGAGGCGGCTCCGGCTCCGGGCTTGACCACCACCCTTCTTCAATCCCCCCGTAGCGCCCCCGGTCCGATCTGACCCAGCTGGTAGGATCTGGACTGACGACGCGCACCCCTGGCTTGGCGCGTGAGGCAGGAACGGACCGGACCTGGCTGACGATACGCACCCTAGGCTTGATGCGTGGAGCCGGACCGGGCCTCACCAGGCTGACGACTCGCATCCCTGGCTTGGTGCGAGTAGTAGGAATGGGCTGGATCAGGCTGACGGCTCGCACCCTTGGCTTGGTGCGAGTAGCAGGGACGAGCTGAACCAGGCTGACGACTCGCACCCTTGGCTTGGTGCGAGTAACAGGAACGGGCTGGACCAGGCCGACGACTCGTACCCCTGGCTTGGTGCGAGTAGCAGGAACGGGCTGGACCAGGCTGACGACTCGCACCCTTGGCTTGGTGCGAGTAGCAGGAACGGGCTGGACCAGGCCGACGACTCGTACCCCTGGCTTGGTGCGAGTAGCAGGAACGGGCTGGACCAGGCTGACGACTCGCACCCTTGGCTTGGTGCGAGTAGCAGGAACGGGCTGGGCTGGGCTGGCGACGCACACCGTAGGTCTGGTACGTGGAGCAGGAACAGGCCGGGCAGGGCTGTCGACGCACACCGTAGGCTTTGTGCGTGGAGCAGGAACAGGCCGGGCTGGGCTGGCGACGCACACCGTGGACTTGGTGCGTGGAGTAGGAACAGGCCGGTCCATACTGGGAACACACACCACTGGCCTTAACCGGGGATCAGGAACGGGCCGGACCGGACTGGTAACACACCTCAGTCTCTCACGCCGTGCCTCAACTACTTCCCTCCCTCTACTCGCCAATGGCTCCCGTAATCCGGTAGCCTTCTCTCCACGTCTCCCTGTGGCAGCCTCCTGCTGCCCAGCCGCCCAAGCCATGTGCCCCCCCCAAAAAACTTTTTGGGGTTGCCTCTCGTCCTTCCGACGATGACCCTGCTGACGCCGTTGCTCCTCTCCATCCTGGGTCTCCCCCTTCATCGCCCTCCGGTACCGGACGGCCTCCTCCTTCGTAATATGCCCCCAGCCGAGGAGGACATCCACCAGCGTTACCTCCTGCGTGTGTTCCTGGACACGCTGCTTGGTCCTGGTACGGTGGGTTTTTCTGTCACGATCGTCTGACGAATGAGACCAAAGCGCAGCGCGTTGAGTGAACATGACTTTATTAAATTAAAGTACTCAATGCCAAAACAACAAACAATGACGATACGTGAAGTCCACAGTGACAAAGACTGAATACGGAACAAAAACCCACAACACTAAGGTGAACACTGACAGTTTAAATATGGCTCCCAATCAGAGACAACGAGCCGACAGCTGACACTCGTTACCACTGATTGGGAGTCACACGACCAAACAAGGAAACACAACCAAAACCAAACCAAACACAACAAAACGAACACACCCTGGCTCAACATACAAAGTCCCGGAGCCAGAGCGTGACAGGTTGCCGTGACTAGGCATCTGCATTTAGGTGCTTAGAGCCATCTTTGTGAACGATGCACCAGTCGTATACATCCAACTCCACAGCCCAGCTTGCGCAGCGACCAGTGGGGTCATCGTCCAGGGGCATCCATTTCAACCCCCCAGGGGCTTGTGGTCAGTGATTATCATGAAGGAATGAAAAGCCAAGAAATAACAAAAGTGTCTCACTGACCAAACAACTGCATAAAGTTCCCTGTCAACCATAGACCATTTGCGATCTGTTGCATTGAGTGTGTGACTGACTCTTTCCCCACTGTATTAACCTCACACTGCAGACGTGAAGTGTTAGTTTCTCATCGTTCTGCCCTGCCTGAAGACATTTGATGTCCCTCAGATCAGATGTTATGTCTGATATGGCTGCTGACAATTCAGTGAATTGAGGTAGGGGCGGGGCAGATTGCATCATGTGGGGGGAAGTGGGAGTCAAAGACATAAGGGGGCTGGGCGAGGTTATGATGATTGTTAGCTGGGCACGTTCACATTGAGATACAATTTTTCATGCAGCCTCCACTGTTGGTGCACCATGTTCATGTACCTTAAGCTCCATGGCTGAATCTAGACCAGCAACAAATCTCCTGAAAAGTTCACATTGTTTTGCGTCATTACCATAACTGGTGAAAACCTCTGTTACTACATTTTACATTTTAGTCATTTAGCAGACGCTCTTATCCAGAGCGACTTACAGTTTGTGAGTGCATACATTTGCCAAAACTGAGAGTGTCCAAAAACGGCGCCAAGACAATCCTTTGTTTGGTTATAATCCATCTTTGGTAGTGTCTGAAAGGCTCTGCCACTAGGCAAATGCAGGGCCGGACAATTTAGCTGGCAAAATTGTAGCTTTATCTATGTTAGGTGAGGATACAACCAAGGCTACTTCAAACCTGAGAATCCATGACGAAAAAATATGAATTACCGTCCCCAGTAAAGGGGGAGGATAGCTCCACTCGAAACGGCATGTATCTCACAGGCAGTGGGTGTTGCATAATGGGCAGAGCATTTTCTTCTCTGGCTGCTGTTACTCAACAGACATTATATCAGGTAAATGTTGCTATCAATTGGTTACAAGTCCAATATCCAATGATAGTGTCACGAATTCCACCGAGACTGCTCCTCCTCCTTGTTCGGGCAGGCTTCGGCGTTCGTCGTCCCCGGAGTACTAGCTACTACCGCTTGATGTCTCGATGTTTGTTTGGTCTTGTCTTGTTAGTGCACCTGTTTCATGTTATGTATTGATTAGGTCACCTATAAGTTTCCTTTAGTTTTGTTTGCAGTTGTGTGTGATTGTCCGCCTGTCCGTTGGTGTCTCTGTACGTTCTTATTGTGGAACGAGTATTTTACGCACTGTGTTGCGTAATCGTTTTGCCTCCTGTGTTTTCGAGGCCGTTTGATTTTGTTCTCTATTCAGTCTGAGTAAAGTCGTTTTGACTGAGCCTCTGTGTCCTGCGCCTGACTCCTACACCGCATCCACATCAACTATTGTGACAGAATCACACACCAATACCATGGAGTCAGCAGGAGCAGCGGCGGCGACCGAGTCGCTGGAGGATTGGGTCAGCTGCCAGGACGCCAGGATCCAGCAACTCGGCTCCGCCATGCAGGAGGTGATGAACACCCTGCGCCGATGGGAACGGGGAGGCGTGCCCACACCTCCTCCTACATTACCATCACCATCGGCCAGCCCCACCAGACCAGCTCCGGAATCCAGTGGGATTCGGCTCTCGCTCCCGAGGGCGTATGATGGCACCGCAGCCGGGTGTCAGGGGTTCCTCCTTCAGCTGGAACTCTACCTGGCCACCATACACCCGGCGCCCTCAAGATACGAGAGCGTTTCCGCCCTCATCTCCTGTCTCTCCGGCAAGGCGTTGGAGTGGGCCAACGCCGAATGGAGGGGAATAGACGCCGCCACCATCAGCTACGCGGAGTTCTCCCGCCGCTTCAGGGCTGTTTTCGATCACCCTCCTGAGGGTAAAGCGGCGGGGGAGCGTCTGTTCCACCTCCGACAGGGGAAGAGGAGCGCACAGGAGTTCGCCCTGGATTTCCGGACTCTAGCGGCTGATGCGGGGTGGAATGAGAGAGCCCTCATCGACCACTATCGGTGTAGCCTGCGTGAGGACGTTCGTCGAGAGCTGGCCTGCAGGGACACCAATCTGTCCTTCGACCAGCTAGTGGACATGTCCATCCGTCTGGATACCCTGCTGGCCACCCGCGGACGTCCCGAGTTGGGGCCGTCCATTCCATCCCCCAGCACCTCCGAGCCGAGCCCTATGGAGCTCGGGGGTGCTGGCGCTAGAGAGAGAAGGAGAGAGAACCCGAGGGGGGCCGTCCCCTGCACCAGCTGTGGCCGTGGAGGACACACTGCGGCCAGGTGCTGGGGAGGGTCTCCAGGGAATCGGGGCAACAGGTCGCGCACTGGGGAGTCATTTCGGGTGAGTAGGCGCCCCACTCACCCAGAGCTCTCTGTTGTTCACTTTGTGTATACCTGTGGTATTTCCTCAGGTTGCATCTCATTTCCAGCATAAGGCGCTAGTCGATTCAGGCGCAGCTGGGAATTTCAATGATCGGAAATGTTGTACTGAGTTAGGGATTCCCCTCTTGCCTGTTGATGTACCCTTTCCTGTCCATGCCCTAGATAGCCGCCCGTTGGGATCTGGGTTGATTAGGGAGGTCACAGCGCCACTAAAGATGATGACGCAGGGGGGGTCATGAGGAGATTATTCAGTTGTACCTGATTGACTCTCCTGCGTATCCCGTGGTGCTGGGGCTTCCTTGGTTAATCACCCATGACCCCACCATTTCGTGGCAACAGAGGGCTCTCAAGGAATGGTCTGACCAGTGTGTTGGGCGATGTTTAGGTGTTTCCGTTGGGGCGACCACGGTGGAGAGTCCGAACCAAGTGCCCGCAATGCACATTCCCCCTGAGTATGAGGATTTGGCACTCGTGTTCAGCAAGACGAGGGCGACGCGATTGCCACCTCATAGACAGGGAGATTGTGCGATAAACCTCCAGACAGGTGCGGCACTCCCGCGGAGCCATGTGTATCCTCTGTCTCAAGAGGAGACGGCGGCTATGGAGACATACATAGCAGAGTCCCTGAGACAAGGATACATACGGTCCTCCACTTCCCCAGCGTCCTTGAGTTTCTTTTTTGTGAAGAAGAAGGATGGAGGGTTGCGCCCGTGTATTGATTACCGTAGTCTCAATCAGATCACTGTGAAATACAGTTACCCTCTACCTCTGATTGCGAGTATGACTGAATCATTACGCGGAGCGCGTTTCTTCACAAAACTGGATCTCAGGAGCGCCTATAACTTGGTGCGCATTAGGGAGGGAGATGAATGGAAGACGGCATTTAGTATCACCTCAGGTCATTATGAGTATCTTGTCATGCGATACGGGTTAATGAATGCTCCTTCAGTCTTCCAATCATTTGTGGACGAGATCTTCCGGGACCTGCATGGGCAGGGAGTGGTAGTGAACATTGACGACATCCTAGTGTACTCTGCCACACGAGCCGAGCATGTAGCCCTGGTGCGCCGAGTGTTAGGTAGGCTGTTGGAGCATGACTTGTATGTCAAGGCAGAGAAATGTCTGTTTTTCCAGGAGTCCATCTCCTTCTTGGGTCATCGGTTGTCCGCGTCAGGGGTGAAGATGGAGATTGACCGTGTGTCAGCCGTGCGTAACTGGCAAACCCCAACCACTGTTAAAGAGGTGCAGCAGTTTTGGGGTTTTGCCAATTACTACCGGAGGTTTATCCGGGGTTTTGGACAGGTGGCAGCTCCCATTACTTCCCTGCTGAAGGGGGGCCCGGTGCGTTTGCAGTGGTCGGCTGAAGCGGACAGGGCGTTTTGTAAACTGAAGGACCTGTTCACTTCGGCTCCGGTGCTGGCGCACCCGGACCCCGCTTTAGCGTTCCAGGTAGAGGTGGACGCGTCAGAGGCCGGTATTGGGGCAGTACTGTCGCAACGCTCCGGCACGCCTCCTAAGCTCCGTCCCTGCGCTTTTTATTCTAAAAAGCTCAGCCCGGCGGAACGTAATTATGACGTAGGGGACAGGGAGCTGTTAGCCATGGTTCAAGCCCTAAAGGTGTGGAGGCATTGGCTTGAGGGGGCTCAACACCCTTTTCTCATTCTGACTGACCATCGTAACCTGGAGTACATCCGGGCAGCTAGGAGATTGAACCCTCGTCAGGCTAGGTGGAACATGTTTCTGACCCGGTTCGTTTTTAAGATCACTTACATCCCAGGGTCCCAGAACGGTAAGGCAGACGCTCTGTCCCGGCGGTATGACACAGAGGAGAGGTCCATTGAGCCCACTCCCATACTGCCGGAGTCTTGTCTGGTGGCACCGGTGGTATGGGAGGTCGATGCGGAAATTGAGCGGGCGTTACGCACCGACCCTACTCCCCCAGAGTGTCCAGTGGTTCGGACGTACGTGCCGCTCGAGGTCCGTGATCGTCTCATTTATTGGGCTCATACGTCACCCTCCTCTGGACATCCAGGTATTGGCCGGACAGTGCACTGCCTTAGTGTTAAGTACTGGTGGCCAACATTGGCTAGGGACGTGAGGGTTTATGTCTCCTCCTGCTCGGTGTGCGCTCAGTGTAAGGCGCCTAGACACCTTCCCAGGGGGAAGTTACAACCCCTGCCCGTTCCACAACGGCCGTGGTCTCACCCCTCGGTGGACTTTGTCACGGACCTTCCCCCCCTCTCAGGGGAATACCACTATTCTGGTCGTTGTGGATCGGTTCTCTAAGGCCTGTCATCTCATTCCAATGCCGGGTCTCCCTACTGCCCTACAGACCGCTGAAGCTTTGTTCACCCACGTCTTCCGGCACTACGGGGTTCCCGAGGATATAGTGTCTGATCGGGGTCCCCAATTCACCTCTAGAGTCTGGAGGGCGTTCATGGAACGCTTGGGGGTCTCGGTTAGCCTTACTTCGGGTTTCCACCCTGAGAGTAATGGGCAGGTGGAGAGAGTGAACCAGGATGTGGGTAGGTTTCTGAGATCATATTGCCAGGGCCGGCAGGAGGAGTGGTCGGGGTATATCCCCTGGGCAGAGATGGCTCAGAACTCTCTTCGCCACTCCTCTACTAACCTGACCCCTTTCCAGTGCGTGTTAGGGTATCAGCCGGTTCTGGCACCATGGCATCAGAGCCAGATCGAGGCTTCTGCGGTGGATGAGTGGTTTCGGTGCTCGGAGGAGACGTGGAACGCTGCACACATACATCTGCAGCGGGCCATCCGCAGGCAGAAGGCGAGCGCCGATCTTCACCGCAGTGAGGGTCCAGTATACGCCCCTGGAGATCGAGTCTGGCTCTCGACTCGAAACCTGCCCCTTCGCCTGTTCTGCCGGAAGCTTGGCCGGCGGTTTGTGGGGCCATTTAAAGTCCTGAGGAGATTGAACGAGGTGTGTTACAAGTTGCAAGTGCCTAATGACTATCACATTAACCCCTCGTTCCATGTGTCTCTCCTCAGGCCGGTGGTAGCTGGTCCACTCCAGGACAGTGAGATAAGAGAGACCCCTCCGCCCCCACTGGACATCGAGGGGGCTCCGGTCCATCGTGGATTCGAGACGTCGGATGGGGGGTCTACAATATCTCGTGGAGTGGGAGGGGTATGGTCCGGAGGAACGGTGCTGGGTGCCTAGGAGGGACATTTTAGATCCATCTCTCCTGACTGAGTTCCACCGTAGTCATCCCACGCGCCCAGCTCCGCGTCCTCCTGGTCATCCCCGAGCCCGGGGTCAGCGCACGGCTGGAGCCGCGCGTCAAGGGGGGGGTACTGTCACGAATTCCGCCGAGACTGCTCCTCCTCCTTGTTCGGGCAGGCTTCGGCGTTCGTCGTCCCCGGAGTACTAGCTACTACCGCTTGATGTCTCGATGTTTGTTTGGTCTTGTCTTGTTAGTGCACCTGTTTCATGTTATGTATTGATTAGGTCACCTATAAGTTTCCTTTAGTTTTGTTTGCAGTTGTGTGTGATTGTCCGCCTGTCCGTTGGTGTCTCTGTACGTTCTTATTATGGAACGAGTATTTTACGCACTGTGTTGCGTAATCGTTTTGCCTCCTGTGTTTTCGAGGCCGTTTGATTTTGTTCTCTATTCAGTCTGAGTAAAGTCGTTTTGACTGAGCTTCTGTGTCCTGCGCCTGACTCCTACACCGCATCCACATCAGCTATTGTGACAGATAGTCCAATTGTGAAGGTTATGATCCAAAACCGGTGGAGGTACTCACAACTATACATTCCATTGTAATAAAATTGCGGGAGCTAGCTTAGATAGCAAGTAAATGATCAGACTTTTTCCTTTGTTTCTTTTTTTTCCAAACATCTGTAGTCCAAACACTGTCGCCACCAGTATAAATAACCCTGTTAGTGTTACATGAATAATCAGGTGTAGTCTCTGTATATGACTTGTATTCACAATGTTCTTCAATACAACTTCAATCACAACAATTATATCCCATGTCGAGTGCACAAGTTAACAGCTAGCCAGATGGATAACTACAACACTTGAACTTGGAACTACTGTTTTTCTTCATTTCCTGTCTTAACCCGTTAGCTATTTCTCTAGTTGGCAGTACTTTCATTTTGTCCTCCTAAGGCGCCGCTGTTCAATTATTTCAGTCTGAGCGATAATTCTGTGTACAGAAATAATAGGATTAGCCAAATTGAAACTAAAAGGCCCCTTATGCATCACGCAGAGAAAAGGACCAGAATATCACCTACTTTATACCACAGCATTGTTGAATACTCATTTTTTACATTTTTTGTCATTTAGCAGACGCTCTTCTCCAGAGCGACTTACAGGAGCAATTAGGGTTAAGTGCCTTGCTCAAGGGCACATCGACAGATTTTTCACCTAGACCTTTCGGTTACTGGCACAACGCTCTTAACCACTAAGCTACCTGCCGCCCTACTAGTTTCTGATTGGCTAGAAGGGCATTCTAGAATGGACATTAAAACCAGATAATAGGACAGTTGGAAAAGATATCTGGACAGTTGGAAAATATATCGGGACACCTTGCAATCATGATGCAATATGCACCTACACATGCAGACCGTACTTGCTACAAAGTTACAGAGAGCTAAACCAACAACCACACAAACCAAAATTGGATACATTGTAAATGCAGGTCATTCAAGGACAAACGTAGCTAGCTTGCTAGCATTGATTTGTTATTGCTGAGACATATTTTTTTGGATCATCTGATGACCTAACATAGTGAGTGATGAACATGAATTTCTCTGGTCCCTACTGTTGCAGTGGCACTATGCTGAGTGGTGATCTGAGATTAGAGGACCATCGGCGACGTCGCCAAGCCGTGTTCCAGGACATGTAGCTGTGCTGTTCTGGATATCGCCAGACAGACATTATTTTTGTGGGGATATGGTTTTCGTTGGGCCCTAGAAATCGAGAACCTATCCCCACCCTCTCTATATGTTGTCTTGTTTGGCTTTCCCCCTCCCTATTTTGTCCCATAGCAGTAGAGCCCTTCAGAGGGGTTGGCAGAGTAGAGTAGAGACAAGGGTGAGTCCCATATTATGTGGTGCACCAGAGTGAGATTGTAGTGCCTTTCACCATATTGTTGCAGTGCCATATCAGAATATATCGGTGTTGCAGTGTCACTTATGCATGCCCGATACTTACCTGAGGGAGTAAGGGGGAGGGGAGGCTCTTGTGTCGACACAGTCCGCGAAATTGTCCGGTCTGCTGTGGGAGGTGGGGAAACAGGGTCCGATCCACGTTAACCCATGACTTGAAAATAAAACTTACCTTGAGCATAATTACCTGTCCTGGTCATCTGTGTTGGTTGTGTGCTGGAGAACATCAAATCCTGTGTTGGGTGGAGTTAAAAGGGGTTCACGCTAAACTGACATGTCCTGATGAGAAGGTTAACTTTTCTAGCTATGCCAGGCAAAATCGGCCATCAGTTCATTGTCATGGATGTATCCAAAAATGTAAATAGAAAAGAGCTTAAGCAAATGCAGCTACTTTGCTGTTCTGGCTGTAGAGGTCGTGACTGTGCTGGCCGTAGATAGTTGGCTAGCAAGCAAGGGACGAGTGCCAGCGAGCATGAAAATGGAACATATAGAATGAACTGGGTCACGTCCATAAATATTGAACAACTGCGAGAAACCAGATTCTCTGGTCTGATGAAACCAAGATTGAACTCTTTGGCCTGAATGCCAAGCGTCACGTCTGGAGGAGACCTGGTACCATCTCTACAGTGAAGTGTGGTGGCAGCATCATGCTGTGGAGTTGTTTCTCAGTGACAGAGACTGGGAGACTAGTCAGGATCAAGGGAAAGATGAACGGCGCAAAGTACAGAGATCCTTGACAACCTGCTACAGAGCACTCAGGACCTCCGACTGGGGGTGACGGTTCACCTTCCAACAGGACAACGACCCTAAGCACACAGCCAAGACAACGCAGGAGTGGTTTTGGGACAAGTCTCAATATCCTTGAGTGGCCCGGACTTGAACCCGATCGAACATCTCTGGAGAGACCTAAAAATAGCTGTGCAGCGACGCTCCCCATCCAACCTTACCGAGCTTGAGAGGATCTGCAGAGAAGAATGGGAGAAACTCCCAAAATACATGTGTGCCACGCTTGTAGCGTCATACCCAAGAAGACTCGAGGCTGTAATCGCTGCCAAAGGTTCTTCAAAGTACTGAGTAATTATTTGTTTTATACATTTGTTTTTGCTTTGTCATTATGGGGTAAAAAAGGGAACCTATTTCAATCAATTTTAGAATAAAGCTGTAACATTACAAAATGTGGAAAAAGTCAAGGGGTCTGAATATTTTCCGAATGCACTGTATATGGAAAATCATTAGGTTTGAAAGCTCAGGAAATATTTTAGTTATTTGATCCACGGGCCTATGAAAGGGGGGCCGCCACCAAAAAAGCTGCCAGTTGCCCATCCCTTGTACAGCTCCTTTTGTTCTGATATCTTTCATTTACGGTTAAACTGACATGGTAGGAGTCGCACACCATGCGACCTGTTGAGGACAAGGTTATCTCAGGGTTGTTTGATCAAAAGGACCGAACAAAATAAAGAGATTCAATGAAGCCTCTTAGAGATGCAACCTTGGTGTCAGATGTCAACCAATCATTTATGCAGGTCACTAAACACACACCATGTAACAATGTTTTTGAACTAGAACCAAGAGGGAACTGGACAGACATTCAGAGGCTTTTGGTGGTTTGAATGAGCTCAAATTAGTTGTTTGGGCATAGGAAATTAGCCCAACCAACTGACCTTACCAGAAAGAGTGTGATACATTTCCTTTTTGGGGTACAGCAAGTTAATTTTTTTTGTAACGGTATGCGTTGGATTGGAAACCTTACTCGGCAGCTTGACATGTCTCCACCCGCATTATTGAACTGCTAGCTGTTCTGTAGCGTAACTGGCTAAGACGTCAAGCGGATGGTGTCGTGTTTGTGAAGGAGAGGACCAAGATCAAGGACCGTTAAGGACCTGTGAGCGAGGAAGCTATACTGTTTGGCAAGCATAGTGACGCCTGTTACATATGTGTATATACATTTTAACGCTGTGAATTACACAACCCATCTGAATGCACCTGTTGATGCGTTTCCTTGGTGCTACTCTGTGACCACCCACACATTACATGTGGTCTCCAACAAATGATGCCCTCAATCCAGTTGTTTACCTCAGGGTAAGTGTGAGCAGTATATTGCAAGGAGAAGAATCTCCAATTAGTGTGAATCTATAACTCCAACATACATGGTGTCACTGACCCCCTTATTGTTCCTTATGTTGAGCTGTGAGCTAAAATATGCTTGTGGTGTGCTTTCCACATCACATTATGGTTGGGTATTTTCACCCTTGCTCAGTAGAGCATAGGAATCAACCAAAACCTGGGTTCAATTAATATTTGTTTACTTTCTAATCCTTTTAATGTTTGTTTGAGCCTGTCTGGAGTGCCAGATGGGTGGGGTTTGCTCTTTTGGGACTACACCATTGCTTCCATTATGCCAGACAAGCCAAGGCAGCTAAAGTCAACACCACAATTCCTCAAAATATAAATTTATACAGTGCATTCAGATAGTATTCATACTCCTTGACTTATTCCACATTTTCTGTTACAGCCTGAATTCAAAATGGCTTAAATTAATTTTTTTTCTTACCCATCTATACACACATCCATCAAGACCATAATGAATGAAAACATGTTTTGAGACATTTTTGTAAATGTTTTGAAAATGAAATACAGAAATCTCATTTACATAGAATCACCTTTGGCAGCGATTACAGCTTTGAGTCTTTCTGGGTAAGTCTCTAAGAGCTTTGCACACCTGGGTTATACAATATTTACACATTATTATTTTCAAAATTCTTCAAGCTCTGTGAAATTGGTTGTTGATCATTGCTAGACAATCATTTTCAAGTCTTGCCATATATTTTCAAGCAGATTTGGAAAGTATTCAGACCCCTTGACTTTTTCCACATTTTGTTAAGTTTCAGCCTTATTCTAAAATGGATTCAATTGTATTTTTTCCTCATTGGTTGTCCTGTCTCTGAGCTCTACAGACAATTTCTTTGACATCATGGCTTGGTTTCTACTCTGACATGCAGTGTCAACTGTGGGGCCTTATATAGACAGGTGTGTGCCTTTCCAAATCATATCCAATCAATTGAATTTACCACAGGTGGACTCCAATCAAGTTGTAGAAACATCTCACGGATGATCAATGGAAACAGGATGCACCTGAGCTCATTTTCGAGTCTCATAGCAAAGGATCTCAATACTTATGTAAATAAGGTATTTTTTTATAAATTTGCAAAGAAATCTAAAAACCTGTTTTCGCTTTGTCATTATTGGGTATTGTGTGTAGATTGATGAGAAAAACATAATATTTAATCCATTTTAGAATAAGGCTGTAATGTAACAACATTTGGAAAAAGTCAAGGGGTCTGAATACTTTCCGAGTGCACTGTAAGTCAAACTGTAACTCGGCCATTCAGGCAACTCCAGTGTAAATTTGGCATTGTTTTAGGTTATTGTCCTGCTGAAAGGTGAATTCATCTCCCAGTGTCTAGTGGACAGCAGACTGAATCAGGTTTTCTTCTAGGATTTTGCCTGTGCTTAGCTCCATTCCATTTTCTTTTTTTATCCTGAAAACTCCCCAGTCGTTAATGATTACAAGCGTACCCATAACATGAGCAGCCACCACTATGCTTGAAAATGAAAATATGGCGAGTGGTACTCAGTAATGTGTTGTATTTGATTTGCCCCAAACATAACACTTTGTTTTCAGGAAAAAAAAGTTAATTGCTTTGCCAAATTATTTGCAGTGATACTTTAGTGCCTTGTTGCAAACAGGATGCATGTTTTGGAATATTTGTATTCTGTACAGGCTTCCTTCTTTTCACTCTGTCAATTAGGTTAGTATTGTGGAGTAACTACAATGTTGTTGAGCCATCCTCAGTTTTCTCCTATCGCAGCCATTAAACTCAATAAATGTTTTTTAAAGTCACCATTGGAATCATGGTGAAATCCCTGAAGGGTTTCCTTCCTCTCCGGCAACTGAGTTAGGATGGACGCATGCATCTTTGTAGTGACTGGGTGTATTGATACACCATCCAAAGTGTAATTAAGAACTTCACCATCCTCTAAGGGATATTGAATGACTGCATTTTTTAATATTTACCAATCTACTTATATGTGCCCATCTTTGCGAGGCATTGGACAACCTCCCTGGTCTTTGTGGTTGAATCTACAGTATGTTTGAAATTCGCTGCTCGACTGCGGGACCTTACAGATAACTGTATGTTTGGGGTACAGAGACGAGGTAGTCATTCAAAAATCATGTTAAACACTATTATTGCACACAGAGTGAGTCCATGCAACTTATTATGCGACTTGTTAAGCAAATTTTGACTCCTGAACGTATTTATGCTTGCCATAACATTGGGGGTTGAATACTTATTGACTCAAGACATTTCAGCTTTGAAAAACATGATTCAACTTTGACATTATGGATTTTGTGTGTAGGCCAGTGACAAAAAAATCTAAATGTAATCAATTTTAAATTCAGGCTGTAACACAACAAAAAGGGTAAAAAGTCAAGGGTTGTGAATACTTTCTGAAGGCACTATGTGTTTCCATCCCATTTTTAACTCTGTCTATGGTTTTGCCACGAAAATGATAAACAGCAAATGTTCCCACTCTGGTGTTACAGAGCAAAGGGTCCTTGATGAGATTATGGATAAGATTGTTATTGTTATTTGTCAATTGGCAGCTAAGCACTGATCATCATGTCCCCAGCATGCCAATTAAGACCCTCGATCTTCAGCACCGTGCACTTTCACCACACCGAGAAGTTCATCAGAATTTATTTCATTTGTAGCCTAGTAAACTGTTTATGCTTTTACAAGTCGTATTGGTAGGACCACACAAACTAGTCGCATATAGTATTGGCCTAAAAATAAACATTCCACCCTCCAAACCTCTATACAACACTTGAACCTTCAAGGATCTCTCACTCTTCATCATCTTCCTACCCCTCCAGTTTCTGATTGCTATGATCATGTCAAATGGGAAGATTTTCTTTGCTTATTGCTCTCTCCAGTGAAGCAGTTCAAGGCTCAATTTCTATTACATCTCCCCTTTGTCCTGAGCTCTCTTGTCGCTTTCATGAAGATCATGAACGCCTGGGTATTCCACTTCTCAGATTTATAGTTTTCTGCTGGATTCCAACATGAAGGTTAAGAGTTCATAAAGTTCGTAATTCTCTCGAAAGTATACTCCTAAAGCTATGGCTAGGGATACTTTATTTATTTTTTACTTAAGATAAGCAATTTTCCTTCTCTTCTACTGTTGTAAAGGTTCTCATTGCAATCATTGCGTTCTGTGTTTGAGTTTGGAGTTTGAGTCATAAACTAGTGATGCATGAAAAGATCATTACTGAAATCTCATTAAAGGTCCTTGCAACCACTTTTCTATTACATATTAAGTGTTCATTAAGCCACAATATAAAGGATTTGACTTACTTTCCCAAATATATAAACATAAAATCAATCAAATCTGTCTTTTTATCTAAAAATGAGTGTAAATATAGTAAGATATTGCTTGCAGGCGCAACATGTCCGTTGTGTTGTATCACGTGGTGCAATCTAAGGCATTACAACTACCGTGAGGATCGGGTTTATATTTCACCTTCAACCTCTCTTTCCCCATGCTTTTGAATGACACCATTCAACACTAGCATCGTTACATACCCCAAAAATGGTAGCCAGGAGATTCTAACGTAGCTAAACTAACTTACCTAAATAACCATCTAACAAATTCTAAAAACTGTTGGGAACTATCAATTTAACTCTTCTCATGTTATTCACATCTTATGGACAGATGCACTTAAAGGGATACTTTGGGATTTTGGCAATGAGGCCCTTTCCCTATCCCTTTAAGCATGCTAGCATATACCCATAGACTTCCAGTCATTGCACTAACGCTAGTAAGCATTGGCTCACAAAACTACTTTTAACTATATTCATACTGGTCACGGAGACTTAAAAATGGTATCCACAAGTTCATCTGACTCTGGGGAAGTAGATAAAGGGCCTCATTGCCAAAATGCCGAAGTATCCCTTTAAGGACAAACCCCTTTATGTATAACAGGCGATGTAGACCTTAGATCCAGTACATTTTATCTCAAGGCCATTGCACAGAACTGGAACTCTTTCTATGCATATTCTGTAGCAGTTGTCAAGTTTGTCCACACATTGTCAATTCGGCCTGCTCACTGCCCATCCACTTAAGTCAACGCCTCCCTGTGTTTGTTTGAGTGCCAACAACTCTGTATCTGCCATTCTCTTCTGCTCACATATAGGTCCATGATCACTGTCACGATGTAGTACACATACTAAAGCGTCAACAATGTTAATTGCATATCTGAGTGATGGGAAGAAATGTAGATGAGGCAATGTTCCACTGTGTTTCTGAGGTTGTTGCTTCTGTTCAGGGAAATATGCACTGTGTACCTAATCACACTTCCATTTCAATTTGGTAGAGCACTGAGTGTGACTGGGAGGAAAGACTGAGATAACCATCATGGGAATGGTTCTAGTGCTGCAGAGTAATATTTTTCCAAGGGGAATGGACCACCACATGAACAATTTGAATACAATTATCCAAATGTAGCCTACACTGAATGGCACAGTGATGTATCTACTTTCTAATATACTGTATCTAGCTAGTGCTGTAATCTATGTTGTCAGTGTAGAGTAATAATATAATTTTTAGAACACTAACCAAACATCATATGTATTTTTTATTTTTTTATTTTAGGTGGTAGATCAGCTTTGATATTGCAGAGATATTGTAACTTCCATCAATGTAATTGTCTGCATCATTTCCAATCCCCCATATATATATTTTTGTTATATACATATACATACACATACACATACATACATATAAATACATATATATATATATATATATATATAAGTCCTTTATTACTTTCCAACCCCACCACCCCTTCCCTAATTGGAGTAAACTAGTGAACAACAACGCTTAGGCCTCTACTTCCAGCTTATACATACTATATACATTTTATGGACATAGTCAATTTTACAATAGTTCTATTTTGTTTGTTTTCACTCCTGAACTTCCTTTACCCTCAACCTCACCGATCATTTTCATGATGTCCATCCGGTTTGCTTCTATATGCCATATCTTTCAAACTGTACTCTTTCACAAATAACCTATATACTTATTATGGACACAGTATGTTTTACATTAGTTATCTTGTTGTTATTAGTTGTTATTAGTCCCAACCTTCAGCTCCATTCAACCCCTCCCATCTATCTCTTAACACCATCCATATTGGATTTCTATTTGCCATATATTTTTCAACTGTACTGTGATGTTTCACAAAAGTTCTGAATCCTCTATTCTCATTGTTTCTACAGATTGTACATTGAAAATAAACATTTTTGCTAAAAGTATTATTATATTATTGATCGATTTACTATAACTTTTCAGAACACCCAATAGTGCTATCTGCAGGGTTAGCTCCAGGTAAATATTGCAATCCTTCAGCCATTCCTGGACCTGTGACCAAAAACAAGCTACACATGGACAGTACCAACACAAATGATCTAATGATTCTGTCTCTTCGCAGCAAAATCTGCAGAGCTGGGAAGATTGTATCCCCAATATAAATAACATTCTATTGGTAGCAAGAATTTTGTATAATAATTTAAATTGAAAAATTATATGTTTTGAATCTGGTGTCGTTTTGCATATCAGTTCATAAACCATTTGCCATGGAATTGGTACGTCAAAAATCTCTTCCCAACTATTTTGCAATCTATATGGGACCTTTGGTCCTTAAATGAAACTGGTATACTTTTTTTATTTATCACAATTTTCTTTAACCAATTATGGTCTTTAATGCAGGGCCGACAGACAAGTTCCTTACTTTTTCCCCCTTCCATTTCCTCTTCCATCTTTGCGGTAATGCTGCAATTATTTGGTTGTAATTTTGGGTAGAGCAGACATTTCCATATGTTTTTGCTAGCTAGATGTGCGACATAACTCCACCGGTCCTAGCTATGACATACCTTTTTTAAACATTCTTTCAAAAAATAATGTTTTTTTAACAATTAGTATATTTGAGTTTAACCACAATATTTGTTGCATTATTTGTTCTGTTGTTTCTGGAGGATTAAATTGAAATTGCAACCAACTTTCTATGGCTTGTTTTAGAAATAGTGATATTTGGGAGATTATTTCCTTTCCAAATAACTGAAAGTGAGAGGTTGTAATCTGAATAAAGGGGAAATGGCCATTCTTGAACATGTGGTGAGACAATCTTACTAATTTGCTAGAGAATCAATTCGTATTGAAGTATAAGTTTTGTATGACTGAAGCTTTTAGTGATAGGTCTAATGCTTTAATATTTAATAATTTCTGTCCTCCGAATTCATATTAATTATATATTTTGGCCCATTTAATTTTGTCTGGCTTGCCGTTCCAAATAAAATGGAATATTTTTTTTCTCATATAATTTCAAAAACTATTCGCTAGGCATAGGCAAGACCATAAGCAAATAGGTAAACTGGAATAATACTAAAGAGTTAATCAGGGTGATTTTTCCACAAATAGACAGGTATTTACCTTTTCAATGGTCGCAAGTTCTTATCTATTTTTGATATCTTTCTATTAAAATGTATTGGAGTGAGATTATTTATTTATTTTGGGATATGTATACCGAGTATATCCACATCAGACCATTTTATTGGTAAACTACACGGTTGTCACGAATGTGGTAGGCCAGAGTCAAGCGCAGGACACAGAATGAGATGAAGAACCACTTTACTGAGTAGTAAATCAATACAAGGAAAATCCTCCAAAACAACAAAGGAGGAGAAAAAAACCCGCTCACAATAATGACACTCGTACATTCAAACAGTGGACGTGAACAGGTTAAATAGGCAGACAAACTAACATAATGGGGAACAGGTGTGCGACAACAGACAACAACCAAGTGACAATAGAAACATATAACATAGAGCGGCAGCAGCTAGTACTCCGGTGACAACGAACGGCGAAGCCTGCCCGAGCCAGAAGGAAGGGCAGTTCCGGCAGAATCCGTGACAGTACCCCCCCCCCCCCACCCCACCCGAAGCGCGGCTGCCGCCGTGCGTCGACACCAGCCTCGGGAACGGCCAGGAGGACGCGGCGCGGGGCGAGTGGGATTGTTCTGGTGGAATTCTCTCAACAAGGAGGGATCAAGGATATCCCTCCTAGGAACCCAGCACAGGCTCCTCCGGACCGTACCCCTCCCACTCCACGAGATACTGCAGGCCCCCCGCCCGACGCCTCGAATCCAGGATGGAACGGACCGAGTACGCCGGTGCCCCCTCGATGTCCAGTGGGGGCGGAGGAACCTCCCGTATCTCCGATTCCTGGAGTGGACCAGCTAGCACCGGCCTGAGGAGAGACACATGGAACGAGGGGTTAATGCGATAATTAACAGGAAGTTGTAATCTATAACATACCTCATTCAATCTCCTCAGGACTTTAAATGGGCCCACAAACCACCTACCCAACTTCCGGCAGGGCAGGCGAAGGGGCAGGTTTCGGGTCGAGAGCCAGACCCGGTCCCCCGGTGCATACACCGGAGCTTCACTGCGGTAGCGGTTGGCACTCGCCTTCTGATGCCTGCTGGCCCGCTTCAGGCGTTCATGTGTAGCGTCCCAGGTCTCCTGCGAGCGCCGAACCCACTCGTCCACCGCAGGTACCTCGATCTGGCTCTGATGCCACGGTGCAAGGGCCGGCTGATAACCTAACACACACAGGAATGGTGTGAGGTCAGTTGAGGAGTGGGGGATGGAGTTTATAGCCATCTCTGCCCAGGGTAGGAAAACCGACCACTCCCCTCGCCGGTCCTGGCAATACGACCTCAGAAACCTACCCACCTCCTGGTTAATTCTCTCCACCTGCCCGTTATTCTCGGGGTGAAAACCTGAGGTAAGGCTAACCGAGATCCCCAACCATTCCATGAACGCCCTCCACACCCTTGAGGTGAACTGGGGACCCCGATCAGAAACTATATCCTCAGGCACCCCGTAGTGCCGGAAGACGTGTGTAAACAGGGCCTCTGCAGTTTGTAGGGCCGTAGGGAGTCCGGACAGAGGAAGAAGGTGACAGGACTTAGAAAACCGATCCACAACGACCAGGATGGTTGTGTTCCCCCTAGAGGGAGGAAGATCAGTCATAAAATCCACCGATAGGTGGGACCACGGTAGTTGTGGAACGGGTAGGGGTTGTAATTTCCCTCTAGGCAGATGTCTAGGAGCCTTACACTGGGCGCACACCGAGCAGGAGGAAACATAAACCCTCACGTCCTTGGCTAAGGTGGGCCACTAGTACTTCCCACTAAGTCAGGTCACTGTCCGACCGATGCCAGGATGACCAGAGGAGGGTGACGTGTGAGCCCAATAGATCAAACGGTCGCGGACCTCTAGCGGTACGTACTTACGACCCTCTGGACACTGGGGAGGAGAGGGTTCGCTACGTAACACCCGCTCGATATCCGCGTCAACCTCCCACACCACCGGTGCCACCAGACACGACGCCAGAAGTATGGGAGTGGGCTCCACGGAACTCTCCTCTGTGTCATACAGTCGGGACAGAGCATCTGCCTTAGCATTCTGGGAGCCCGGCCTGTAAGAAAGGGTGAAAACAAAACGGGTTAGAAACATGGACCACCTTGCCTGGCGAGGGTTTAACTTCTTCGCCGTTCGGATGTACTCCAGATTGCAGTGGTCAGTCAAAATGAGAAAAGGGTGTTTAACCCCCTCAAGCCAATGTCTCCACGCCTTCAGGGCTTTGACCACCGCCAACAACTCCCGGTCCCCCACATCATAGTTGCCATCCGCCGGGCTGAGCTTCTTCGAAAAGAAAGCACAGGGGCGGAGCTTGGGTGGCGTGCCCGAGCGCTGAGAAAGTACAGCGCCTATCCCAGCCTCGGATGCGTCCACTTCAACCGTGAAGGCCAAGGAGGGATCCGAATGAGCCAGCACTGGAGCCGAGGTAAACAGCTCCTTCAGGCGACTAAAAGCCCTGTCCGCCTCAGCTGACCACCACAGACGCACCGGTCCCCCCGTCAGCAACGAGGTAATGGGAGCCGCTACCTGACCAAAGCCCCGGATAAACCTCCGGTAGTAGTTGGCAAACCCCAAGAAACGCTGCACCTCCTTTACCATGGTTGGAGTCGCCCAATTACGCATGGCCGAAACGCGGTCACTCTCCATCTTCACCCCAGACGCGGACATGTGGTACCTCAGGAAGGAGATGGACTCCTGAAAGAACAGGCATTTCTCTGCCTTAGCATACAGGTCATGCTCTAACAGTCTTTCAAGCACTTTACGCACCAGGGACACAAGCGCAGGACACAGAATGAGATGAAGAACCACTTTACTGAGTAGTAAAGAAATACAAGGAAAATCCTTCAAAACAACAAAGGAGGAGCAAAACCTGCTCACAATAATGACACTCGTACATTCAATAAACACGCACACCAAACAGTGGACGTGAACAGGTTAAATAGGCAGACAAACTAACATAATGGGGAACAGGTGTGCGACAACAGACAACAATCAAGTGAACATAGAAACATATAACATAGAGCGGCAGCAGCTAGTACTCCGGTGACGATGAACGCCGAAGCCTGCCCGAGCCAGAAGGAAGGGCAGTCTCGGCAGAATCCGTGACAATGGTAATGTAAATTTTTCCAATACGTAATATAGTAAATTTATCACAATTTGGTTGTAATCCAGAGAAGTTAGAAAATGTATCTAGATCCTCTATAAGGCTGTGGAGGGATTCAAGTTGTGGATTTAAAAGAAAACATGAATCATCAGCGTGCAATGACACCTTTGTTTTTAAGACCTGGATTTCTAATCCCTTGATATTATTGTTGGATCTGAATTTAATAGTTAACATTTCGATGGCCAAAATAAATAGATATGGCGATAGTGAACAACCTTGTTTTACTCCTCTTGACAGTTTAAAACTCTCTGAGAAATAGCCATTATTTACTTTACATGATTTTAACCAATCTTATAAGAGATTCCCCAAAATTGAAATGCTCTAGGCATTTATATATAAACTCCAGTCGTACTTTATCAAAAGCCTTTTCAAAGTCAGCTATGAATAGCAGGTCTGGTTTCCCAGATTTTTCATAGTGTTCTATTGTTTCAAGTACTTGCCTTATATTATCTCCAATGTATCGTCCATGTAAAAAACCTGTCTAATTTGAATGAATAATGTCGCTCTGGATAAGAGCGTCTGCTAAATGACTAAAATTAATGTATTATTAATTATATGCGCTATACATTTTGCTAGAATTTTAGCATCACAACACTGAAGTAAGGGGCCTCCAATCTTTTTAATGGACTGGATCTTTATATTTCCCACTTGTATCCTATTTCAGTAATAACTAAATCAGACCTTCTTCTTGAGTGTCTGATAATCTGCCATTTACATAGGAGTGCAGTCCTGTGTAGCTCAGTTGGTAGAGCATGGCGCTTGCAACGCCAGGGTTGTGGGTTCGTTTCCGACGGGGGCCAGTATGAAAATGTATGCACTCACTAACCTTTTGTCGCTCTGGATAAGAGCGTCTGCTAAATGACGTAAATGTAAAATGAGTGGTTAAAACATGCTAATAAAGGTTTGGTATACCTCAACTGGTATGCAATCTATTGGGTATTTTTCAGTAGAGTATATATTAAACATAGTAAATGTTTTCTAGTTTTCAGTAGACTATATCTTAAACATAGTAAATCTTGTCAGACTATAAATCAAGCACATTTCTCAGTAGACTATTGACTATGACTATATGTTAAACATAGTTAAATATTTTTAGACTATAAAGTTAAAACATAGTTAATCACAAAGACAAGCAGTACGACTAAGTGAATACAAAGTGTGGTACAGAGTGTGGTACAGAGTGGTACAGAAGGAGGGAGCCTGAGCCAGAGTCAGGACATGGCTCTTGGAAATGGGCCTGCTCATTCTTACTATGTGTGGGACCTGCCATGTTTAAACCATATTTAAGTATGGATTTATATGTTTTAGAATAAATAGAGCAGAGCCAGGAGATGGCTCTGTAATTTTTTACATGAGAAAGCTTGGTTCTGCCACTATTGTTTCCAAACTAGATACATAGAAGGAGGAGACTGAATACATAGGAGGAGGAGAAGTCAGATTTCGCCACTATCATAAATGAAGAGAGTGGGCAGAGCTGTCAAAAGATGAAGGCTTGGAAACAATGGGGGAGGAACTAAACAGGGAGGACTTAAGCTCAAAAGTATGTAAAATGAGCAGGAATAGAATTGTATATAATCTGAGGGCTGAGTGTTGGGAAGGCAGATGCTCTGCAGACCAGCTCGGCTTGTGTTGCTTTGTGTAATAAAGTCTATCTTGATTCAACAAAAACTCGGGAAGAACTTTGATTTTTAATAAGTATAGTGATACATTTCTATGACATATTTGGCAACCACGAAGGGACTGGGAAAGAGACCACACAGGTGCTGCGCCATCTGGAGGAGGCTGAATGAATCACACACTAAATACAGTGGCCACTGTTAATAGAGGTAAGCGACGTTCTTACTTTTAACATAGAAATTGTGTGATTCGCTCAAGCTGATTCTGAAGGTCAGGTACCGCGGGTCTCTCCAGTATTAAGGGCTAAATTTAGAAAAAGTACAGAGTTTTTGTTGGAATGAGAAATAAGCATGCATGCAATGTTGTTGATTATTGATTAGTAGACAAGCAGGCTGGCAGCCTGGCAGGTCAGTAGACAAGCAGGCTGGCAGACAGGCAAGCCAGTAGACAAGCAGGCTAGCAGACAGGCAGGTTAGTAGACAAGCAGGCTAACAGACACGCAGGCTAGTAGAGAAGATGCAATAATTAGACAGGGCCAATCAGGTAAAGAAGTAGGACATCCTGAGTAGGTGATATAATAATTAGAAGTAGCACTGGTCATCCAGAGTAGGTGAACATTTGTGAAATAGCCACCAGGGCTTCATAATATAGAGAAAGCGTTAAATAGAGTAGGTCTGCTCTTCTCGTGCGGGTGAATGGTTTGCTTGAGCGACTGTGATTCATTCAGTTTTTATTAAGTTGGATGTTTCATCTGTCTCATTCAGGTTGCTCATTTGATCAGCTTGATCAATTTGTTTGATTAAATTGTTCTGTCTGACTCGTTTTGTACAAGACTGGTTTATTGGACCTGCTTAAGTTTGCGAAAGCAACTCTTTCATCTTGGTCAACTGGTCTGACTCAATTCGTGCATTCAATTCGTCGAAGTCATTCGATTGTTCATCTGGTATATTTGTTCAATTCGGCTAATTCATTTATTCGTCCTGCTGGTCGTTCTGTCTGATTCATTTAAGCACGGGCGACTACTCATCTGTGTGGGTGATCAGAAAATAACAAGAAATCCTGCAAATAATAGCCTTTTCTGTGTTGAGGAAGTGTCAGGAAAGGGACTATATTTGAGGTCGCTTATTGATTCTGTCTCTGGTGGGGAGAGGGCGTGCCCAATCTCGCATTAGGAGGAGAAGAATAAATGGTGCGTGGATATTCATTGACCAACAGAGTGTGGAAAATTCACGTTACCAGGAGAGGTATGATAAATCCTGTTGGAGGAACAGGTCACGTGTACCGGTGTGGTTGTATGATGTCTACACATTGTAATTCGGCCAATGTTTTAGGGTATGTTTCGGACATTATATTTGGAAAATGTAGAGGTAATGTAGGATTATGGTCAAATTGACCATGGTAAAATGATACATGTGATAGGGTTAACATTCCAAATTTGGGCCCTTTTATAGAAGAAAATATTCCTGCAGGTTATACAAATAGTGATTAAGCGTGTTTGGGAACAACATTGTGTGAATGTGATATGAGAGTGGTATGAATGTGAAAAAGCATGGAACCCAGTATCCCATTTTTGTAAAGAGGACACATTTACATTTACGTTTACATTTACGTCATTTAGCAGACGCTCTTATCCAGAGCGACTTACAAATAGGTGCATTCACCTTATAGCCAGTGGGATAACCACTTTACAATGTTTTTATTATTATTATTTTTTTTTTGGGGGGGGGGGCGGTTGGAGTAAAGGGGGGGGGGGGGGGTAGAAGGATTACTTTATCCTATCCCAGGTATTCCTTAAAGAGGTGGGGTTTCAAATGTCTCCGGAAGGTGGTGAGTGACTCCGCTGTCCTGGCGTCGTGAGGGAGCTTGTTCCACCATTGGGGTGCCAGAGCAGCGAACAGTTTTGACTGGGCTGAGCGGGAACTATGCTTCCGCAGAGGTAGGGGAGCCAGCAGGCCAGAGGTGGATGAACGCAGTGCCCTCGTTTGGGTGTAGGGACTGATCAGAGCCTGAAGGTACGGAGGTGCCGTTCCCCTCACAGCTCCGTAGGCAAGCACCATGGTCTTGTAGCAGATGCAAGCTTCAACTGGAAGCCAGTGGAGTGTGCGGAGGAGCGGGGTGACGTGAGAGAACTTGGGAAGGTTGAACACCAGACGGGCTGCGGCATTCTGGATGAGTTGTAGGGGTTTAATGGCACAGGCAGGGAGCCCAGCCAACAGCGAGTTGCAGTAATCCAGACGGGAGATGACAAGTGCCTGGATTAGGACCTGTGCCGCTTCCTGTGTAAGGCAGGGTCGTACTCTCCGAATGTTGTAGAGCATGAACCTACAGGATCGGGTCACCGCCTTGATGTTAGCGGAGAACGACAGGGTGTTGTCCAGGGTCACGTCAAGGCTCTTCGCACTCTGGGAGGAGGACACAACGGAGTTGTCAACCGTGATGGCGAGATCATGGAACGGGCAGTCCTTCCCCGGGAGGAAGAGCAGCTCCGTCTTGCCGAGGTTCAGCTTGAGGTGGTGATCCGTCATCCATACTGATATGTCTGCCAGACATGCAGAGATGCGATTCGCCACCTGGTTATCAGAAGGGGGAAAGGAGAAGATTAGTTGTGTGTCGTCAGCGTAGCAATGATAGGAGAGGCCATGTGAGGATATGACAGAGCCAAGTGACTTGGTGTATAGCGAGAATAGGAGAGGGCCTAGAACTGAGCCCTGGGGGACACCAGTGGTGAGAGCACGTGGTGCAGAGACAGCTTCTCGCCACGCCACTTGGTAGGAGCGACGGGTCAGGTAGGACGCAATCCAAGAGTGAGCCGCGCCGGAGATGTCCAGCTCGGAGAGGGTGGAGAGGAGGATCTGATGGTTCACAGTATCAAAGGCAGCAGACAGGTCTAGAAGGACAAGAGCAGAGGAGAGAGAGTTAGCTTTAGCAGTGCGGAGAGCCTCTGTGACACAGAGAAGAGCAGTCTCAGTTGAATGACCAGTCTTGAAACCTGACTGGTTTGGATCAAGAAGGTCATTCTGAGAGAGATAGCAAGAGAGTTGGCTAAAGACGGCACGCTCAATACTTTTGGAGAGAAAAGAAAGAAGGGATACTGGTCTGTAGTTGTTGACATCAGAGGGATCGAGTGTTGGTTTTTTGAGAAGGGGTGCAACTCTCGCTCTCTTGAAGACAGAAGGGACATAGCCAGCGGTCAAGGATGAGTTGATCAGCGAGGTGAGGTAAGGGAGAAGGTCACCGGAGATGGTCTGGAGAAGAGAGGAGGGGATAGGGTCAAGCGGGCAGGTTGTTGGGCGGCCTGCCATCACAAGTCGCAAGATTTTATCTGGAGAGAGAGGGGAGAAAGAAGTCAAAGCATAGGGTAGGGCAGTGTGAGCAGGACCAGCAGTGTCATTTGACTTAACAAACGAGGATCGGATGTCGTCAACCTTCTTTTCAAAATGGTTGACGAAGTCATCCACAGAGAGGGAGGAGGGGGGGGAGGGGGGGGATTCAGCAGGGAGGAGAATGTGGCAAAGAGCTTCCTAGGGTTAGAGGCGGATGCTTGGAATTTAGAGTGGTAGAAAGTGGCCTTAGCAGCAGAAACAGATGAAGAAAATGTAGAGAGGAGGGAGTGAAAAGATGCCAGGTCTGCAGGGAGTCTAGTTTTCTTCCATTTCCGCTCAGCTGCCCGGAGCTCTGTTCTGTGAGCTCGCAATGAGTCATCAAGCCACGGAGCTGGAGGGGAGGACCGAGCCGGCCGGGAGGATAGGGGACATAGAGAGTCAAAGGATGCAGAAAGGGAGGAGAGGAGGGTTGAGGAGGCAGAATCAGGAGATTGGAGGGAGAAGGATTGAGCAGAGGGAAGAGATGATAGGATGGAAGAGGAGAGAGTAGCGGGAGAGAGAGAGCGAAGGTTGCGACGGCGCATTACCATCTGTGTAGGGGCAGAGTGTGTAGTGTTGGAGGAGAGGGAGAGAGAAAAGGATACAAAGTAGTGGTCGGAGACTTGGAGGGGAGTTGCAGTGAGATTAGTAGAAGAACAGCATCTAGTAAAGATGAGGTCAAGCGTATTGCCTGCCTTGTGAGTAGGGGGGGACGGTGAGAGGGTGAGGTCAAAAGAGGAGAGGAGTGGAAAGAAGGAGGCAGAGAGAAATGAGTCAAATGTAGACGTAGGGAGGTTGAAATCCCCCAGAACTGTGAGGGGTGAGCCATCCTCAGGAAAGGAACTTATCAAGGGTTCACTATGTGCCCTGGGGATCACAGGACCAGGAAGGCCTGGTGAATAGACTGAAAAACATACATGAAGGAGCAGGAAAATGAATTAGAACATTTGAAGAACAAACAACGGAGAAGCTACTGGCGGTGGGAGATTTGAAGGCATTGCTGGCCAGGGTGGTGGGTGTGGCCAAAATGGAGGACCTGTTACAGGCGGGTGGCCTCATACAGGCGGTGCAGAGGACGTTACTGGATGGAGTGGCCTTTGACAACTATATGCCAGGACTATGGCACACTCTGAGAATGGAGTATCCAGCCAAAATAGTCTGCTGGGGGTGTCATCAATCAGGACATATAAGAAGGAATTGTCCTACCAACCCATGGTTGCCCAAGCAACCACAACAGGGTAATTGGCAAATAAATGACACCAGCTCGGATGCATGGTGTCAAGAGTGCTGTAGGTGGGTGTAGTGGTGGAATCAAACGCAGGACACCGAAGTATAGTCCAAAAGACTTTAGTTCAATTTCCAACAAGGAAAATACGAACACACTTGCCCGAAGGCGAAACTACGCACGAAGGTGACAAAAATAAAGGCGCACTAAACATGTGCGTAAATGCTCCAACGCAGTGGAGTGAAGCTCAACCGAGCGAATATGCGAATGACAAGCACAACACACGACAGACATAAATCAATCACACACAACACTAGACAAACACAACGAGAAACTTATAGGACACTAATTACGCTAAACGAGAACAGGTGTCACAACAAACAGACAAAAGCAAACGAACATGAAACATACAACGGTGGCAGCTAGTATTCCGGAGACAACGAACGCCGAAGCCTGCCCGAACAAGGAAGAGAGGCAGCCTCGGCCGAAACCGTGACAGTACCCCCCCACTTGACGCGCGGCTCCAGACGTGCGCCGACTCCGGCCTCGGGGACGACCCGGAGGACGCGGAGCAGGGTGCGTCGGGGTCCCACGATGGAATTCCGTCAGGAGAGACAGGTCCAAAATGTCTCTCCTCGGCACCCAGCACCGTTCCTCCGGACCGTACCCCTCCCACTCCACTAGATATTGGAGACCCCCCATCCGACGTCTCGAATCCAAGATGGACCTCACGGAGTACGCCGGTGCCCCCTCGATGTCCAATGGGGGCGGAGGAGTCTCCCTGATCTCACTTTCTTGGAGTGGGCCAGCTACCACCGGCCTGAGAATGGACACATGGAACGAGGGGTTAATACTTTTATATTCAACAGGTAGTTGTAATTTGTAACACACCTCGTTCAACCTTCTCAGGACTTTAAATGGCCCTACAAACCGCCGACCCAGTTTCCGACAGGGCAGGCGGAGGGGCAGGTTTCTGGTAGAGAGCCAGACTCGATCACCAGGTGCGTACACCGGTCCCTCACTGCGGTGGAGATCGGCGCTCGCCTTATGACGTCGGAGTGCCCGCTGCAGGTGGACGTGTGCAGCGTTCCACGTCTCCTCCGAGCGCCGCGCCCACTCATCCACCGCAGGAGCCTCGATCTGGCTCTGCTGCCAAGGTGCCAGAACCGGCTGGTAACCTAACACACATTGGAAAGGGGTTAGGTTAGTGGAGGAATGGCGTAGGGAATTCTGGGCCATCTCGGCCCAGGGAACGTACCTTGCCCACTCCTCCGGCCGGTCCTGGCAGTATGTTCTAAGAAACCTACCCACATCCTGGTTCACGCGTTCCACCTGCCCATTACTCTCCGGGTGGTAACCCGAGGTGAGGCTCACCGAGACCCCCAACCGCTCCATAAAGGCTCTCCAGACCATGGAGGTAAATTGGGGACCTCGATCAGACACAATATCCTCGGGTACCCCGTAGTGCCGGAACACATGGGTGAATAGTGCTTCGGCAGTTTGCAGGGCGGTAGGAAGGCCCGGCATGGGGAGCAAACGACAGGCCTTAGAAAACCGGTCCACAACGACCAGTATAGTGGTATTCCCCTGTGAAGGAGGAAGGTCAGTAAGGAAATGAGACCATGGTCGTTGTGGAACGGGCAGGGGTAGTAACTTACCCCTAGGCAGATGTCTAGGCGCCTTACACTGGGCGCACACCGAGCAGGAGGAAACATAAACCCTCACATCCCTTGCCAACGTGGGCCACCAGTACTTGGCACTAAGACAGTGCACTGTCCGGCCGATACCAGGGTGTCCAGAGGAGGGTGACGTGTGAGCCCAATAGATCAATCGATCCCGAACCTCGAGCGGAACGTACTTCCGACCCTCCGGGCATTGCGGTGGACTAGGGTCGGTGCGTAACGCCCGCTCGAGCTCAGCATCGACCTCCCACACTACCGGTGCCACCAGACACGACTCCGGCAGTATGGGAGTGGGCTCCACGGAACTCTCCTCCGTGTCATACCGCCGAGACAGTGCATCTGCCTTACCGTTCTGTGACCCAGGGATGTACGTGATCTTAAATGTAAACTGGGTCAAAAACATATTCCATCTTGCCTGACGAGGGTTCAGCCTCCTCGCTGCCCGGATGTACTCCAGGTTACGGTGGTCCGTCAAAATGAGGAAAGGGTGTTGAGCCCCCTCAAGCCAGTGCCTCCACACCTTTAGGGCCTGTACCACGGCTAACAGCTCCCTGTCCCCTACGTCATAGTTTCGCTCCGCCGGACTGAGCTTCTTAGAATAAAAGGCACAGGGGCGGAGTTTAGATGGCGCGCCTGACCATTGTGAAAGCACGGCTCCTATACCGGCCTCAGACGCGTCCACCTCTACCTGAAATGGCAAAGAGGGATCCGGATGCGCCAGCACCGGGGCCGAGGTAAACAGGTCCTTCAGCCTCCCAAATGCCCTGTCCGCCTCGGCAGACCACTGCAGACGCACCGGACCCCCCTTCAAAAGAGACGTGATGGGAGCTGCCACCTGTCCAAAACCCCGGATAAACCTCCGGTAGTAATTCGCAAACCCCAAAAACTGCTGCACCTCCTTCACAGTGGTTGGTGTTTGCCAATTACGCACGGCTGACACCCGGTCTACCTCCATCTTCACCCCTGACGCAGACAACTGATACCCCAAAAAGGAGACCGACTCCTGGAAAAACAGACACTTCTCTGCCTTAACATACAGGTCGTGCTCCACCAGCCTCCGCAACACTCTGCGCACCAGGGCCACATGCTCGACACGGGTAGGCGAGTACACGAGAATGTCATCTATGTACACAACCACCCCCTGCCCCTGCATGTCCCTGAAGATCTCATCCACGAATGATTGGAAAACTGACGGAGCGTTCATCAACCCGTATGGCATGACAAGATACTCGTAATGGCCCGAGGTGGTACTAAAGGCTGTCTTCCATTCATCGCCCTCCCTGATGCGCACCAAGTTGTACGCGCTCCTGAGATCTAATTTAGTGAAGAAACGCGCCCCATGCAATGACTCAGTCATGGTCGCAATCAGCGGGAGTGGATAACTGTACTTCACCGTGATCTGATTGAGACCACGGTAATCGATGCACGGGCGTAAACCACCATCCTTTTTCTTCACAAAAAAGAAACTCGAGGACGCAGGGGAAGTGGAAGGCCGTATGTATCCTTGTCTCAGAGATTCGTCTATGTAAGTCTCCATAGCTTTCTTCTCCTCCTGAGACAGAGGATACACATGGCTCCGTGGGAGCGCAGCTCCTGCCTGGAGGTCTATCGCACAATCTCCCTGCCTATGGGGCGGCAACCGCGTCGCCCTCGACTTACTAAATGCAATAGCCAAATCCCCATACTCAGGGGGAACGTGCAGTGCGGGCACCTGGTTTGGACTCTCCACCGAGGTAGCCCCTACGGAAACGCCCAAACATCGACCCACACATTGGGCAGACCACTCCATCAGAGCCCTCTCCTGCCACGAAATAGATGGGTTATGGGTACTCAACCAGGGCATGCCCAGCACCACCGGATACGCAGGCGAGTCAATCAGAAATAGCTGAATCATCTCCTGATGACCCCCCTGCGCACACATCCTAAGTGGCGCAGTGACCTCCCTGATTAAGCCCGCACCCAACGGACGGCTATCTAGGGCATGAACGGGGAAAGGGACATCAACAGGAAGAAGGGGAATCCCTAAGGCTAAACAAAACTTCTTATCAACAAAAAAGCTCTGGGTGAGTGGGGCGCCTACTCACCTGGAAGGAATCCCCAGTGCGGGACCTGTCGTCCTCTCCCCTAGGAGGCCATCCCCAGCACCTAGCCGCGGTGTGTCCTCCCCGACCACAGTTGGTGCAGGAGATGGACCCCCTCGTAAGCCGACCCCTCCTCTCTCTAGCGCCAGCGCCCCCGAGCTCCATGGGGCACGGCTCGGAGGCGCTGGAGGGTGAAATGGACGGACCCCCCTCGGAACGTCCGCGGGTAGCTAGCAGGTTATCCAGCCTGATGGACATGTCGACCAACTGGTCGAACGAGAGGCTGGTGTCCCTACAGGCCAGCTCCCGACGGACGTCCTCGCGAAGACTACATCTGTAGTGATCGATGAGAGCCCGCTCATTCCACCCTGCATCTGCCGCTAGAGTACGGAATTCGAGGGCGAACTCCTGGGCACTCCTCCTCCCCTGCCGGAG
Source organism: Coregonus lavaretus (assembly GCF_964263955.1). Lineage (NCBI taxonomy): Eukaryota > Metazoa > Chordata > Actinopteri > Salmoniformes > Salmonidae > Coregonus > Coregonus lavaretus. The sequence continues at coordinate 15,578,168 of NC_139997.1, read as the reverse complement.
GAAGACCAGACGCTCCCCCGCCGCTTTCCCCTCCGGGGGATGGTCAAACACCGCCCTGAAGCGGCGGGAGAACTCGTCGTAGGTGATGGTATCCGCGTCGATCCTCCTCCACTCCGCGTTGGCCCATTCCAACGCCTTCCCGGAAAGGCAGGAGATCAGGGCGGACACGCTCTCATGTCCCGAGGGCGCCGGGTGCACGGTGGCCAGGTACAGCTCCACCTGGAGAAGAAATCCCTGACACCCGGCCGCGGTCCCATCATAGGCCCTCGGGAGCGAGAGTCGAACTCCTCGGGGTTCCGGAGCAGGAATGGGCTGACTGGCCGATGGTTCTGGCAGGGAGGATGGCGGTGGAGGAGTCCCCCAGCCTCGGATGGTGGTGATCACCTCCTGCAGAGCGGACCCCATCTGCCGGATCTGGTCACCTTGTTCACGAACCTTGTCCTCCAGCGTCGCCTGGGCTGCTGCGGCTCCTGCTGATTCCATTCTTGAAGGTGTGTGATTCTGTCAAGAGTGCTGTAGGTGGGTGTAGTGGTGGAATCAAACGCAGGACACCGAAGTATAGTCCAAAAGACTTTAGTTCAATTTCCAACAAGGAAAATACGAACACACTTGCCCGAAGGCGAAACTACGCACGAAGGCGACAAAAATAAAGGCGCACTAAACATGTGCGTAAATGCTCCAACGCAGTGGAGTGAAGCTCAACCGAGCGAATATGCGAATGACAAGCACAACACACGACAGACATAAATCAATCACACACAACACTAGACAAACACAATGAGAAACTTATAGGACACTAATTATGCTAAATGAGAACAGGTGTCACAACAAACAGACAAAAGCAAACGAACATGAAACATACAACGGTGGCAGCTAGTATTCCGGAGACAACGAACGCCAAAGCCTGCCCGAACAAGGAAGAGAGGCAGCCTCGGCCGAAACCGTGACACATGGCGGCAGTCTCAGACACAGGCTCCACAGGGCCCAGTGAACCCGTGGGGAGGACCAAATCAGGGATACTAGAGATGCCCAGAGAATCCTAAAGGGGAGGGTCAGCTAGTGGCAGTAACTATGCAGGCTGATGAAGAACCTATGCTGCAGGTTCAGGTGAATAATAGAGGCACACCCATGATGATAGATACTGGAGCAACTTACTCATGTGTAAGTCCAAATTATGCCTCTCACCTCCCCATGTCAGGCAAATATGCAAAGACAGTAGGATTTTCAGGACAAATGTAGCTAATACCGATGACAGTTCCAGTAAAAATAGAAGCAGGGGAAAAAGCTACCTGCATATCTATATTAGTATCAGAACAAACTCCAGTTAATCTATTAGGGAGAGATGCACTGTGTAGAATGGGCATCCAAATTAAATGCATATCAGAGGGACTAATAATAAAGCAGGAAGGTGTACGTCCACAGATTATGATGGCTATGGATAAAACGGCAAATGTATACTGGATAGGGAACATAGGATCACCAGTACAAGGGGTACTAAAGAAGTGGGGAAAATGTATCAGGGCTCAAGTTCCAGAAATGAAGTTACCAAAATTAGGCTGTCATTGTACACTTCAATATGACCCATATCAAAATCATTTGTTAGAACAACTATGGTTGAGGAAGGCATGGGGTAAACCGGCCTCCATTAGATCACAATATTTTATAATAGGGATACAAGGGGCAGAAATGGAAGCACAAGATGCTCCAGGATCTGATATCATACAGACCTGGTTTGAAATACCAGGAACAGGGAAAGACCTAGGACCAATGATGAAGAAGGCTAAAAATACACAGTGGGTAAAAACAGAGAATCCATTAATTTTTCAGTCTGTTGACAAAAACCTCATTAAAATCCTATGCTTTGCAGAACTGATGGGGGAACCACAGGAAGTGGAAATAAATGGGGAAAGACAGATGCCAGTAGTTAAGGAAGAAACAAAACAAGAAAAGCTAAGGAACCAAATGGAAAGTATGATCACAGAAGACTTATGGGCAAAACATGATACAGGTGTGGGTTTGGTAAAATCAGCTAATACAGTTTGCATTAAAGCAAAGGCAGACACAAGACCCCCATGGAAACAGCAATACCCAATGAAACCTAAAGCAGAGGCAGGAATTCAAGCTACGATAGAGGGACTGATAGAAGCAGGAGTACTGGTTAAAACTCAGTGACTGTAACACGCCACTGCTACCAGTACTAAAAACAGACAAAACAGAAGTGGAGACTGGTCCATGACCTGAGAGCAGTGAATGAAGACGTTCAAGACTACCAAGCAGAGGTGCCCAATCCACACACACTGTTAACAAACATTCCACCAGATGCAAAATGGTTCTCAGTAATAGACTTATGTGGAGCATTCTTTAGTGTACCTTTAGCATAAGAAAGTTTGTTTGCATTTACTTACGAAGGACAGCAATTTATATACACAGGGAATTAGATTGAAACAGACGATTACTAATTTGATGGGAGTACAGTGTAATATCTTCATGTTTTGGTTGTAGTTAAAACATTTGGGGGGCTGAGTAAGATGTACTATAGTGAATGATAACAAATTGTACACTTTCTTTTCCAGGAGAATGGGTGTTTCATTATCTCTCTTTAGAATATTTTCAGAGTCTGTGAGCTGAGGAGAGCAGTTAGTAAAATGTGGCAGTCTTATAATTAGAATTTAAGAGGGAGTTACCTAATTAAATAATACCTGGTCATTGGTTTGTTTTTGCCCTACGTTTTACCACACACACCAGCACACACAACCCACCTATTATGAATATTTGTTAGCTGTGTGGGTTTTTATTTTTGGTTTAGTGGATTTTTTACAGGTTAGAAATAATACACCTTAAAGGGCACATAAATTACATTTTCTGAAGTTTCTATTGCCAGAGTTTTGATTGCACACATGTACATTCTCCTGATAATAAATGTACTGAAAAACCCAATGTAAACCTGGTACATAAAATGTTTGAAATGTTTGAAATATCGTTAAATAATATCTGAGGTAAAGGGGAAGAAAAGGGAAAGAGACACTCACTTAAATGGGGTTGAATGACCTCTGACCTCTGTTCTGACTTTCTGGTGAGGCCTGATCACCCTCACTAGAAAGCCTAGAGACATTGTGTGAGATTTAAGTGTAGAATGTAAACACTAATGATTAGGAATAAGTTTCTAATTTAGCAATAGGCCTATGTGTGTTTTGGACCATGACAGGGACAGAGAGAGAGAGCGCTAGCCCTGAATGAGGGACACCTGTCACTAGTCAATTTCAATATTCCTTGAATTACCTTATGGGATACAATTAAGTTAAGATGTTATCAAGGGTTGCCATTCTAATTTGATTTGTTATTTTGATTTAACAGATAGTGTTGTTTTGTTTTTTAGGCCTCAACTCTGGCACTAATGAGCTATCGCATGCAAGCTAACAGAATAACGCATCTAACACCGCATGAAATGCTTACGGGTCGACTCATGCCAGTGCCGGTGCTTAGGGGACCATATGAGGGTCCGCCTCTAGAGAAATTGGAAAGGGAATTAGAAGCGTATATCAAGCAACTAACTGTTATACAGTGAGGGAAAAAAGTATTTGATCCCCTGCTGATTTTGTACGTTTGCCCACTGACAAAGACATGATCAGTCTATAGTTTTAATGGTAGGTTTATTTGACCAGTGAGAGACAGAATAACAACAACAAAATTTAGAAAAACGCATGTCAAAAAAAATATGATTTGATTTGCATTTTAATGAGGGAAATAAGTATTTGACCCCTCTGCAAAACATGACATAGTACTTGGTGGCAAAACCCTTGTTGGCAATCACAGAGGTCAGACGTTTCTTGTAGTTGGCCACCAGGTTTGCACACATCTCAGGAGGGATTTTGTCCCACTCCTCTTTGCAGATCTTCTCCAAGTCATTAAAGTTTTGAGGCTGACGTTTGGCAACTCGAAACTTCAGCTCCCTCCACAGATTTTCTATGGGATTAAGGTCTGGAGACTGGCTAGGCCACTCCAGGACCTTAATGTGCTTCTTCTTGAGCCACTCCTTTGTTGCCTTGGCCGTGTGTTTTGGGTCATTGTCATGCTGGAATACCCATCCACGACCCATTTTCAATGCCCTGGCTGAGGGAAGGAGGTTCTCACCCAAGATTTGACGGTACATGGCCCCGTCCATCGTCCCTTTGATGTGTTGAAGTTGTCCTGTCCCCTTAGCAGAAAAACACCCCCAAAGCATAATGTTTCCACCTCCATGTTTGACGGTGGGGATGGTGTTCTTGGGGTCATAGGCAGCGTTCCTCCTCCTCCAAACACGGCGAGTTGAGTTGATGCCAAAGAGCTTGATTTTGGTCTCATCTGACCACAACACTTTCACCCAGTTCTCCTCTGAATCATTCAGATGTTCATTGGCAAACTTCAGACAGGCCTGTATATGTGCTTTCTTGAGCAGGGGGACCTTGCGGGCGCTGCATGATTTCAGTCCTTCACGGCGTAGTGTGTTACCAATTGTTTTCTTGGTGACTATGGTCCCAGCTGCCTTGAGATCATTGACAAGATCCTCCCGTGTAGTTCTGGGCTGATTCCTCACCGTTCTCATTATCATTGCAACTCCACAAGGTGAGATCTTGCATGGAGCCCCAGGCCGAGGGAGATTGACAGTTATTTTGTGTTTCTTCCATTTGCGAATAATCGCACCAACTGTTGTCACCTTCTCACCAAGCTGCTTGGCGATGGTCTTGTAGCCCATTCCAGCCTTGTGTAGGTCTACAATCTTGTCCCTGACATCCTTGGAGAGCTCTTTGGTCTTGGCCATGGTGGAGAGTTTGGAATCTGATTGATTGATTGCTTCTGTGGACAGGTGTCTTTTATACAGGTAACAAACTGAGATTAGGAGCACTGCCTTTAAGAGTGTGCTCCTAATCTCAGCTCGTTACTTGTATAAAAGACACCTGGGAGCCATAAATCGTTCTGATTGAGAGGGGGTCAAATACTTATTTCCCTCATTAAAATGCAAATCAATTTATAACATTTTTGACATGCGTTTTTCTGGATTTTTTTGTTGTTATTCTGTCTCTCACTGTTCAAATAAACATACCATTAAAATTATAGACTGATCATTTCTTTGTCAGTGGGCAAACGTACAAAATCAGCAGGGGATCAAATACTTTTTTACCTCACTGTACATGAAGTTATATACCAACAGGAGAGAAGCAGAGTTCTCAGAGTTCTAGGGTGGCAGGTAGCTTAGTGGTTAAGAGCGTTGTGCCAGTAACCGAAAGGTTGCTGGTTCTAATCCCCGAGCCGACTAGGTGAAAAATCTGTCGATGTGCCCTTGAGCAAGGCACTTAACCCTAATTGCTCCTGTAAGTCGCTCTGGATAAGAGCGTTTGCTAAATGACTAAAATGTAAAATGTAAATTAAGCTGGTTGAGAGAATGCCAAGAGTGTGCAAAGCTGTCATCAAGACAAAGCGTGGCTATTTGAAGAATCTCAAATATAAAATTGATTACTACATGATTCCATGTGTTATTTCATAGATTTGATGTATTCACTAATATTCTACAATGTAGAAAATAGTAAAAATAAAGAAAAACCCTTGAATGAGTATGTGTGTTCAAACTTTTGACTGGTACTGTATCTATATATATTTTTTTACCTGGTACCTTTATGCACATGGTTTGGGAATGCTTAACCCTAATTGCTCCTGTAAATCGCTCTCGATAAGAGCATCTGCTAAATGACTCTGCTAAAATAAAAATGTAAAAATGTAAAATGTAAAACCAGAGGCGAATCCACCACGACCAGTGGTCCCGGGGGAGAAGGTCTACGTCAGAGGGATTTATGCTTTCTGAAACCTTCCTAAAAATATATATCACTGACAAAGACATTGGCATTGATGGTAAAAATGTTTACGGTGGTGGTGTTGCTATATACAGTAAATAAAATACACGTTTTCGGCGACCATTCTGACCTCTTTTACCAAACCCAAGCAATTTGAATATATGTCTTCGAATATGTATCTCTGTGCATCATGAATCTTGCTTTCTCCTATTGTTATAGAACCCCATCTGTTATTGCTGGTCCTCAAGATTGTATTTTTAATTTATTATCACAGACTGTCAAAATAGAATTTGTGCTTATGGGTGACCTGAACCTAGACTGGTTGACATCCAACTCTGACCAACTCAAGAATCTATGTAATACCTTTAATCTTTCTCAGATTGTTAACAATGTAACAAGGTTGAATGCAAAGTGCCCTCTAAAATCCTCTTTGATTGATCTTATTTTAACCAACACTCCACATCGTTTGAATGCTTCTGGTGTTTTTGCAAGTGATCACTGTGCTGTTGCCTGTGTAAGGGATTCCTAAACTACCTCAACGTATCATCATGAAAATGAACTGGAAGCAGTTTGATACTAAGGGTTTTTACATTATGTTTTTAAGATTGCCTGGAATAGAGTTTAATTAATCCATCAAGTTGAATTAGCCTTTTCTTACTTCCATAAAGCATTCCAGGATGTATGCAACAAGCCCCTTTCAAACAATACATTTTTTTTTTTTTACAGAAACAGATCTTGTCTCTCTAGTGAGCAGGAAGCTGATTGTGCAGTCAACCTTTCTACCTGTTCTTGATGGTGATACTATTTATCAAAGTGCAGCTGCCTCTACTTTTAACCCTTTGACACGTACAAACACACAGGTGTGATCATTTTACAGTGGTCACTGCAGCGTATGATCAAACCGGTGTGATTAGAACACTTATTTAGATTGACGCAACAGTCAGCGTTTGAGCTGGCAACACTGTTTTTTCACAGAAACATTTTGCACAAACACAGTCTTTACAACGTTATGTCCTCAATGTGAGCAGTTTATTTTTGGATACAATGTTCAGACATTCACAGAAGTCTCATCCAAACCGGAAAATGTAGGCTACATTAGTTGTAGCACTAACTGAGGAAAGAGACCTAACTCAAGTGGTCATATTTTGCTAACTGTCGGCTGGCAGAAACCATAATAGGAATTAGCTAATAGCAATTACTATTGATAATTCATCACATCAAAGGTGAGCTCACCAGTGATCGAAATAATTGAGTAAAACACTTCCTAAAAATCGAAAGTAATCCAACGATGGGCAGTTTGTGTGTGCTGCCAAGTTTGTTTGTTCGCGTCAACCAAAAGAAAAGAGGTTACAAGATGAGTTGGGTCTATTTGCACTATGCATGTTGAAGGTGGTGTGTCATCTACCATCATTCACTTCCATTATTCGCTCCCTAGGTTTATTAATTCTATGTGAATTAATGAGGAAGAACACACTTTAATTCAAACTGTTGTTAGAAAATAAAACTTGTTAGAAAATCATTTGAAATTGACAAGTTGAAACAGCCTATAGATAATTAGTAGGCAGAGTGCTTTGGTTTGAGGGCAGCGTGGGTAAACTGTCCTGACATCACACACATTTAAAAAACTCAGGTTGGGGCGACCGTAAACCCTTGGATGCTTTTCATAGCACCCTTCGTTTTATCACAGGAGCTGCACAAATGTGTTGGAGGAAGCACCGTTCAACAGCCTGCAGGCGCCACAAGAGTGTAACGAGCCAAATAAAGCCACCCCCCGCCAAACCTGCCCCAGAATGACACTGGGCCAATTGTGCACTGCCTGATCATGACACAGCCTGGGATTGAACCCAGGTCTGTAGTGATGCCTCTAGCACTGTGATGCAGTGCCTTAGACCGCTGCACCACTCAGGAGGCCCTGGAGCCTCCTTTGGTCTAACTTGTTGGGAAAGTGGTCAAAATGTCAGTTGTTTATAAAAAGTTACAGAAAATGTTGTTGATGCGGTAACGTTTGATCGGTACCAGATATTTCTGTTATTATTTCAGATTTGAACAGCAGAGAAGGATAGGAAGATGTCATACCCTGTAAGTGTTTGGCAAAGTGGTCAAAGTAGCTGATTTGTGTCAAAAGTTGCATTGTTGCATTTACAGTGAATGGAAGTTGGAAGTGATGATGGGGAGCTTTAGAATGTTGAAAAAAAGTCACCTTAAACTGAATGAAGATGGACAAAAAGAAAGACCAAAAAAGTATTGTTTAAAAAGTATCAATAATATCAGAAAGTGATATTCAAGCACATTAATCCAGACCAGTCTGCACATTTAAAGTTTGAATGGCCTTTCTAGGTTAAACGGTGTAAGAGTAGTAGCGTGCAGAATAATAACAAGAAGAAGTATGACGTAGATTTAAAGTCGCAACTTTTGCTTCGCAAGTCCCACCTAATAATAATTATGACAGAGATTTAAAGTTGGGACTTTTGAATCGCAAGTCCCATTTAATAAGTCAGAAGTATGTCGAAGATTTAAAGTGGGGACTCTTGCTTTGCAAGTCCATTAATTATTTAGTGATTAAAACACATCACCCTGTTACCAAATCGGTAACAGAGTGACCAAAAAAACAGTAACAGAATGACTGCAATTGAATTGGCATCAATGGGAAATCATAGTAGTCACAAACCACAGTTGCGGTAGAGCACAATACAGCACATTGCAGCACAGTACAGTATAGCACAGCAGAGTACAGTACAGAACAGTAAAGTAAAGAAGAGTATAGTAGAGTATAGTTCATTACCGTAGAGTAGAGCACACATGAGTAGAGTACAGTATAATGTAATATGTGACCGTTACAGAAAACTGGGCGTATGACGCACATCACTACTTCACAGGAGAGGCATTTAAAAGTTTAAAACGTTTTTTTTTTCATCAAATTTGGTTGAGAAAATGAGGGGGCTGGGACATTCATAATAAAGAGAGTCCATTCTGTCACTCAAGACACCTGTGTCAAATGGCATATCCAGTGTTGTCCTGAATACAGCTGCTGGTATTGACACAGCTCTGTCTGTTTCAGTCTGCCGTGAATCATCATAATCCATACACCGGTAAGAGTCTACAGTTAAAATGCCAAGATAGCTACATGTACATATGTTACTGTCGCAACTGTATAAAGAAGTTGTTATCATTACTAGCTATTGTTAGCTATATGGCTAGCTAGCTAGACATTTGCATACAGGTACCGTTTTATAGCTTGCTTCGTCCCGCAACAAGCAATTGTTTACAGATGGCTCGTTGCGGGACGAAGCAATGTTAAGACAGCTAGTTGAGCTAGCCAGTTGCATTCTGCTGTTAATGTTAATTGCTGATGTGCTAAGGCATGCATGACATGATGATAATCTTTTTCATGTTTGCCAGTTTGACATGTTTAACTAGCTAGCTACTGAAAATAGCCACTGTGGTGCGAATGCTATTCGATTAGCAAGCTAATCAAACCCCATGTTACGTTATCGGGACGCATGCTAAGTTGGTTAGCTAGCTAGCCACGATGAAATTATAGCTATATAGCTAGCTAGCTATTGGATTATAGATTCTGTGGTTGTTTTTTTGCATGTTCAACTAGCTGGCTAGCTAGATGAATCTATTTACATCTAGCCAGTTGGTAATTATGAAGCTAAATGTTTGCTAAATCTAGCTAGTTATCTTGTGTATTTTGCATTGAAAAGGCCAAGAACATTACATGTCCTGCTCCAAAGGGCAGGACAGAAATATACTCTCAGGCTATATTCCTTTGTTCATATCATAACATGACCTTGACCAAAGTTACTCAAAGGATCTTATGATATAGGCCTAGGTCTAGATATTGTTTTTACTTGTATGTGTTTGTGTGTTTTTCCTAATTGTAGGCTACTACCTTTAGCACTTGAAGTAAATAAAGTATTTTATTGTTTAAATATTTTCTTTGTTTTTTAAGCACTACCTCACTGCTTTAGCACATGGCCACATTCACATGTTCCAATGTAAATTATTTAAGAGATGGGTGGGTCTAAGTGTTTATAAGGTGTGAACGATGCTAAATGAGGGTAAATAAAGATCAGAACTGTAGCTGTTCAATGTGAAAGGTTATCTTTATTATACAACAATAGGCAATTAACATTGTAAATGGTTTGACTAATGAGGGAACTTGGTGAGATAATGTTCAGAGAATCCATTTAGGCAATTTGGTGAAAGTATTCCTTTTTCTAAATATACTGTATGTTTCACAAGGATTCATAGAGCAAATGTGAAAATCACAGCAAAATGTTTGAATGCCTTTTTCTCCTAAATGGGATTATAAATGTATCAACTTTTTAACCAGCATTACTTTCCCATGTTTCCTCCAACTACAATGGATTTTTGTGCCATTTTGAAGCTCTGAGTCTGTTTTTTTTTTTTTTCAACGTAAAAAAACAAAAACTTTTTTTGAACATAAGGCTGAAAAGAGACGGTGGGTCACATATACTCTACTATACTGGACTGTACTGCACTGTATTGTACTCTACTGTAGTGCAATGAACTATACTCTACTGTACTGTGCTATGCTGTTCTGTGCTGTACTCTACTGTACTCTTCTGTGCTCTACTGTGCTGTACAGTGATGTCCAGACTTGGTTGTTCGTCTTATCTCGATTGCCCACTGGAGTTTATAGTTTACCCACTACATCACTGATTACAATACTACATTACATTACTAAGAATGTGAGGGTGTGTGTGTTAGTGTGTTTGTATCTCTTCCCATTCCGTGTTGTGCCGTGAGGTGTTTTTTTCACTGCTAGCTTGAGTTACCTGAGGTGGAAGAGAGTTCCATGTAGTCATGGCTCTATATAGTATTGTGCGTTTCCTAACCTCTGTTCTGGACTTGGGGACCATTAAGAGACCTCTGGTGACATGTCTTGTAGGGTATGTACCGGTGTCTGAGCTGTATGTTAACCAATCGAACAGACAGTTTGGTGCTTTTAAATACCTCTCACAAAGACCAGTATTGATGCAGTCAATCTCTTCTCTACTTGACCATATAACTGGGCAGTAGTCCAGATAAAACCAGGGCCTGTGGGACTTGTTTGGACGATTGTGATGTCAAGAAAGCAGAGCAGCGCTTTAACACGGACAGACGTCTCCCCATTTTAACCTCTATGGGATCGGTGTACCGTATACGGGACGGTTGAGCTAACGTGCGCTAATGTGATTAGCATGACTGTTGTAAATAACAGCAAACTTTCCAGCATATAGACATGTCTTATATGGGCAGAAAGCTTAAATTATGGTTAATCTAACAGCACTGTCCAATTTACAGTAGCTATTACAGTGAAAAAATACAATGCTATTGTTTGAGGAGATTGCAAAACAACAACAAAAATGTATCACGGCAACTAGTTTGATACATTCACCTCTGAAGGTAAATAATGTACGTACATTCAGTAATCTTGCTCTGATTTGTCATCCTAAGGGTCCCAGAGATAAAAATGTTGCATAGTTTTGTTTGATAAAATCAATTTTTATATTCAAATGTAGGAACTGGGTTCTACAGTTTGAACCCCTGCTGTCTCTGGCTCCACACCCACCCCGCCCGGCCATCTAGATGTGTGAAAATTAGTGTATAAGCTAATGATCCATCATGTATGACATTCCTGGGAGTGTGTAAACTTACATTTTGTATTACCATATCATTTTTGTATGTTCTCTATAGTTATGTACTTGAAAATGTAGCAATTGACCAATTCGGCACATTTGGGCAGACATGATACAAAATAGTCTAGAATTGCAATGCTTCACTGGATCAATCTGAATCTTTGCACACACACTGATGCCATCTAGTGGCCAAAATCTAAATTGCGCGTAAACCGATTTCACTTGCTTTGGTAGCTGATGTGTATAACGTTAAGTCATCAGTGTACATAGACACATAGGCTTTATTCGGCTAGTGGTAGGTCATTAGTAAAAACAGAAAACAGTAAATGGCCAAGACAGCGGCCTTGAGGTATACAACACTGTACATGGTTTATGTTTGAGAGGCTTCAATTAAAGAAAACCCTCTGTGTTCTATTATAGGTAGCTCTCAAACCACAATATGGCAGAGGATGTAAAGCCATAACACATGTTTTGTCAGCAACAGATTATGATCGATAATGTCAAAAGCTGCATTGAAGTCTAACAATACAGCTCCCACAATCTCCATTTCTTTCAGCCAATTATTTTCAGTCATTTGTGTCAGTGTCGTACATGTTGAGTGCACTTTCCTATAAGCATTCTGAAAGTCTGTGGTTAATTTGTTTACAGTTAAATAGCATTGTATCTGGTCAAACAAAATGTTTTCCAAAAGTAGCAATCAATCAATGAAATTGTATTTATGAAGCCCTTTTTACATCAGCAGATGTCACAAAGTGCTATACAGAAACCCAGCCTAAAACCCCAAACAGCAAGCAATGCAGATGTTGAAGCAGGCTGATAGGTTGGCTGTTTGAACCTGTAAAGGGTGCTTTGGTGCCAAATTACTTTTACCTCACTCCAGGTCTGAGGAAACACACTTTTTTCTAGGCTTAGATTGAAGATTTGGCAAATAGGCGTGGCAATATAGTCCTGTACCATCCTTAGTAGTTTTCCATCCAAGTTGTCGGTACCAGGTGATTTGTCATTATTGAAAGCAATAATCGTTTCACCTCTTCCACAATCATTTAACAGAATTCAAATTTACAATGCTTGTCTTTCATTATTTGGTCAGTTATGCATGAATATGAAGGCTCAGAGTTTGTTGTTGGAATGTCATCCCTACATTTGCTAATCATGCCAATAAAAAAGTAATTAAAGTAGTTGGCAATATCAGAGGGGTTTGTGATGAATGAGCCATCTGATTCAATGAATGATGGAGCTGAGTTTGCATTTTTTCCCAAAATGTCATTGAAGGTACTCCAAAGCCTCTAACCTCATGATCACTACATCCAATGGGTGTGGTTATTGCTTTAGAGTAGATTTCTGCAAAATTAGTAAAGCTATGATCAATACACATGAATGATTTGAGGATGAACAGTGGATGACGCGTGGATGACCAGTGGAAGCAAAATCGTCCCATAACATCAAAGATCCACCACCATATTTTACCGTAGGTATGCGGTTCTTTTCTGCATATGCTTCTGTTTTTCAACAACAAACCCACCACTGGTGTGCATGGTCAAAGAGCTCTATTTTCATGTCATCTGACCATAGCACTTTCTTTATAGATTCACAAATATTTTGTCAAGTACACATGAGGACATTAACATGGACCCTAGCTGATCCATTAATACATTTTTTTTTTTAAATTGGGGGGGAGATACAAATGTACAAAATATACTGTAGCTTACCCTCTTGGTTATCACATTGATGACATGTGCAGAGTACTGAAACCATTAAAACAGAGAGGCACTTCCATGTGATACTTATTTGCTCACAGGGCCACTGTTTTTCCCTCAGCGATGATATACTTAAGATATATTTTATAACTACTGTGTGTGTTACATGTCCTTTATCCACAGATTTTGGTAATACATTGAGGGATCCTAACACCCCTCCTCTCGATTGGAGTAAACAACAGACAATAATACATCTTCCACTGCTACTTACAGCAATTTTCACTCACATATACAGTACACTCTAATCTTAACAACCATTCCTGGACTTGACTCCAAAAGCGAGCCACCGAAGGACAGTAAAAGAGATGATCTGTTGATTCTGTTTCCTCATGGCAGAGTCTGTACAGGGCTGACTGTTCAATTTCCCATATATTGATCATTCTTTTTAAGGCCAGGCACCAAAGGCTGAAATGAAATTTTTGCATCTACCTATTAATTTTGAGATTTGTTGGTTTTTTGGTCCCTTAATATTAGTATTTTCAAAAAGTAAACATAAATACGTCAAAAACTTGATGAAAATGTATATTTTATATAGTTTATCATACTACCGTGAAATATTTTAATGAATTTTGACCACTTTAAAATGGACATACTGTACATCAATAATTTCAAATCTATTAGTATCCCATTTAATAGAGAGTGTTACAAACTGGACTATATTTAGTAACTTACTTTGAAGAGATGGTGATTGGGTCTAAACAGGAGTTTGGCGTTTAGTAGTCTAAATTCAGTGTACTTGTCTTTAACTGCCGTTTCCTGAGAGGCACGCCAACACATTTTTCTCAGCTTCAGAAGCATCTGCATTCACCACATTTTGTGTGGTTAACCTTAAATATATTGTCCAGACATGCCCAGAGGGAATTGTTCATATGTTGTAAACGCTTTATTCTAGATAACATTTTCTTTGGAAAAATATGCCCAAAATGCATTTTGTCTTTAGTATTTTACAGATAGAAAGATGATGAACGGATTTATCCTAAATGTGCTCTGCGCAAGTCCGGTCCTGCAGTGTCTTAACAAAAGGAAACCAACATTTTAGGCTGACTTCATCCAGTGTCCAGAAAAAAATATTTTACATGTGTAATTCAAAATAGTCTTGGGTCTCCCGGTCGCGGCCGGCTACGACAGAGTCTGGATTCAAACCAGGATCTCTAGTGGCATAGCTAGCACTGCGATGCAGTGCCTTACACCACTGCGCCAATCGGGAGACTTGTATTGAGCATACATCTCCATACATCTTTGTTAATTGCTTGTGTGACATAGTTTTACTATCCTTATTTACAATGTCATTCATAAACATGATAGCTTCTTTATAATTTTTTCCAAGAAAATGTGTCTTTCTTCTATCAGTACATTGGAGTTGAGACATTATTTGCTGTAATATTTGTTCAGCCTCTTCTGGATAATGAAATTGGAATTGTAACCAACTCTGTGTGGCTTCATTTAAAAGGGAGGATACTTTGAAAAGGGTTCTATTGTCAATCCACTGGAAATGGTTGGTTTTAATCTGAATAATGGCAAAATGCCCGCTTAGTGGCCTGCTGGAAAACCAGTTTGGATTTAGATTTAATTTCGGTATAATGGAAGCATTAAGAGAGAGGTTTAATGCATTAATATTTAATAATTTTAACGCTCCAAACTCATGTCCGTTACATAAATATGCCCGTTTAACTTTATCTGGTTTGCCATTCCAAATGAAATGAAATATTTATTTATTGCATGAAATATTTTTTTCTCTGATTCACCTGGAGTCGGTAGAACCATGAATAAATATGTAAACTGCGATATCACTAGAGAATTGGTGTAACAGTGTAACTGTTATTGTGCTGACTTTGCTTCCAGAGGCAGTTTGGAACTTGGTAGCTTGGTAGCTTCAGCACTCGCTGGTCCCATTCTGTGAGCTTGTGTGGCCTACCACTTCGCGGCTGAGCCGTTGTTGCTCCTAGACGTTTCCACTTCACAATAACAGCACTTACAGTTGACCGGGGCAGCTCGAGCAGGGCAGAAATTTTACGAACTGACTTGTTGGAAAGGTGGCATCCTATGACGGTGCCACGTTGAAAGTCACTAAGCTCTTAGTAAGGCCATTCTACTGCCAATGTTTGTCTATAGATTGAATGGCTGTGTGCTTGATTTTATATACCTGTCAGCAACAAGTGTGGCTGAAATAGCTGAATCCACTAATTTGAAGGGGTGTCCACATACATTTGTATATATAGTGTATATCTCTATTGGAATGCCATCAAGGCCATGGGATTTTCCCTGTCTGACAGGAATCAATTGCCAACCATAGTTCGTATAGAGCAATTAGGCCTTCACAATATTTTTTTGGAGACACAGATAGTTTAACATCATTTTTGGAGAGAAGAATATCATAAAACTCATCGTCAAGTGAGGTAACATTTGTTTAAAATATTTTTAGTTCCTCATTAAAAGTCTTGTTTGGTGAGAAATATTTCTCCATCGTTTGTAACTATTTTATGTAGGTTTTGTTTGGTTGTGTTTCTATATTGAAGGTTTTGTTCTCCATCTAATTTGCATAGTTTGTTAGATAAGTGAAACCCGATCTTTCCTGAATAAGTTCCTCAAACTCCTTTTGTTTTGCGTCTAGATTATTCAGCGCTTTGTAGTAAATGTATCAACACCATTGATGTGTAATGTTAGATTTTCTATTTCTGTTGATAGGATTTTCTCCGTTGACCGACACCGTTTCAGTTTTTGGGATGAAAACGTAATTGAATGGCCTCTAAAGGCACATTTAAAGGCATCCCATATGATAAGTGGGTCCGCTGAACCTGTATTGTGCTAGAAAAAGTATTTTATGAATTCCTTTGTTTTTTTGTTAAGAATGTACTGTCTGTCAATAAACCCTGGTTAGATTTTCAATATCCCCATCCTCATGGAAAGTCTGTCATAGTTATATGGAGGGATATGTAGGTTGATGATCTGATCGCATTCGATCCTCAATCAATATTTTTTTTCACTTTTGGCACAATAGAAAAGGATACCAGAAGATAATCAATCCGACTAGGTTGATTAAGCCTCCTACACGAGATCCTGGTTTTTAAGCCTCTAAATATCAATCAATTTCAACGTGTCCGTAATATTCAGAATCTCTTTGAGCGCCAGAGGGTGATAGTTGGTAGTATGCTTGAATTTATGGTCTATTGACGTACTTAAAACTGTGTTGTAGTCCCCTACCATTGTATAGAGTTATTTGTATCTTGGAGACTCATTCGATTATTATACATTTTCTAAGAAGTTTGGATCGTCATTATTCGGTCCATATAGATTTATGAGCCATATCTGTTAATAATCAAGTAGCATGTTCAATGCAATCCATCTTCCTTGAGGATTTATTTTTAACAGATTGCACCTCGAGCTAGATTAGTTTTTTAATAGGATCATAACTCCTTTTGAATTCCTTAGCCCAGGACAGAAATAGATTTCACAATTCCACTCTTTTTCCCAGGCCACTTGGTCAGAATATATTGAATGAGTTTCCAGTAAACAATAAATATGGTAATCCTTCTCTTTTAGCCGTGCAAAAACGTATCTTATTTTCCTATTATCAGCCAAACCATTGGAATTATAGCTAGCTATTTTCAGTTCACCAATTCCCATGATGGGTTATATTTTGAGATACCACTATCCTTGCCACTATTTTGATATACTTATCCTACCAGTACCACCAGAATCTATTCATGTCCGTTATACACGTAGCTGTACCATGATAGATGCCCTGCTAACCATATTGTAGCTCCAACTAACTAACTCCACTAAGCTAAGGATCCTGGGACTAAACACCTCCCTCTGCAACTGGATCCTGGACTTCCTGACGGGCCGCCCCCAGGTGGTAAGGGTAGGTAACAACACATCTGCCACACTGATCCTCAACACGGGGGCCCCTCAGGGGTGCGTGCTCAGTCCCCTCCTGTACTCTCTGTTCACCCATGACTGCATGGCCAGGCACGACTCCAACACCATCATTAAGTTTGCCGATGACACAACAGTGGTAGGCCTGATCACCGACAACGATGAGACAGCCTATAGGGAGGAGGTCAGAGATCTGGCCGTGTGGTGCCAGGACAACAACCTCTCCCTCAACGTGACCAAGACAAAGGAGATGATTGTGGACTACAGGAAAAAAAAGAGGACTGAGCACGCCCCCATTCTCATCGACGGGGCTGTAGTGGAACAGGTTGAGAGCTTCAAGTTCCTTGGTGTCCACATCACCAACGAACTATCATGGTCCAAACACACCAAGAC
This sequence comes from Coregonus lavaretus, assembly GCF_964263955.1. Taxonomy (NCBI): domain Eukaryota; kingdom Metazoa; phylum Chordata; class Actinopteri; order Salmoniformes; family Salmonidae; genus Coregonus; species Coregonus lavaretus. The sequence continues at coordinate 15,560,669 of NC_139997.1, read as the reverse complement.
AGTCGTGAAGAGGGCACGACAAAGCCTATTCCCCCTCAGGAGACTAAAAAGATTTGGCATGGGTCCTCAGATCCTCAAAAAATTCTACAGCTGCACCATCAAGAGCATCCTGACTGGTTGCATCACCGCCTGGTATGGCAACTGCTTGGCCTCCGACCGCAAGGCACTACAGAGGGTAGTGCGTACGGCCCAGTACATCACTGGGGCAAAGCTTCCTGCCATCCAGGACCTCTATACCAGGCGGTGTCAGAGGAAGGCCCTCAAAATTGTCAAAGACTCCAGCCACCCTAGTCATAGACTGTTCTCTCTGCTACCGCACGGCAAGCGGTACCGGAGTGCCAAGTCTAGGTCCAAAAGACTTCTCAACAGCTTCTACCCCCAAGCCATAAGACTCCTGAACAGCTAATCATGGCTACCCGGACTATTTGCACTGCCCCCCCACCCCATCCTTTTTACGCTGCTGCTACTCTGTTAAGTATTTATGCATAGTCACTTTAACTCTACCCACATGTACATATTACCTCAACTACCTCAACTAGCCGGTGCCCCCGCACATTGACTCTGCAACGGTACCCCCCTGTATATATAGCCTCCCTACTGTCACTTTATTTTTCTTCTGCTCTTTTTTTTTCTCAACACTTTTTTTGTTTTCCAACACTTTTTGGTTTATTTTTACTTTTTTTGTTTAAAATAAATGCACTGTTGGTTAAGGGCTGTAAGTAAGCATTTCACTGTAATGTCTGCACCTGTTGTATTCGGCGCATGTGACCAATAAAATTTGATTTGATTTGATTTGATTTAACTAGACCTCAAGTTGAAGAATAATATGTGTAACAGTGTAGGCACTTCTTATGAGGGATTGTTACCGTCAACAAGGACCGGCAGAGAAAATAGACATTTAGGCAACCAGATATTATTTATTTTATGTTACAGCTTGTGATTCCATCTTATATGGTCCCCAACATTACCCCCATAGCAACAATATTTGATTATCTAATGCCTAGTCCTGGCTGATGGAGCTCAGATTCCCCCCAACACACACACACGCTGGTCCTCCATTGAGACCCATCTTCCCCGGCACCTCTGTGCAGTCAGACCATTGTGATTATGCTCTGCCGCCAGGGCCACAGTATTCTGTCCCCTCTCTGATTGTTAGAGTGCGACCCTCCCTGCATGGGTTACTGCAGCCAGTTTTGCCAGCACTGCCACTACCTGGGTGGGGGTACTCCACCAGAATTCCCACCGGCTAGGTACGAGGTCATCAAAGTTCTCTTAGCAGCTTTGAGAATTTTCTTGTTTATTATGCTCACCCATACGGGGGCTTTAGCTTAGTTGGACCAAAACCTGCCAGGCAGGCTCAGACTCATGAGAGCGTGGTGATGCTTTAGTGGGTCTCTGACCGCGTTCAGCTTTCTGTTTTGGCTACGTAGGCTACTTGCAGTAGGCCTATCAAACGGGTAAGGATGGCTCATTAGTGGGTAGGCCACTCAGGTGGGTGTCTAGGGTAGGTAGGGTTGGGCACTGTTCTATCATGACAGGAACAAATGTTTTTCTACGTTTCACCGCTTTTATTCACTACATTATTTTATTACTTTATTACTGCGCAAAGTGGAGACTCACTCTCTATGACACAACTCTTAATCGTAGACACACATCGACTCAGACATTCCCACCCACTTTCCTTACTCACTGACTTTCATCTCATCAGACTCATTCAAACACACAGACACATGGGCACTCTCATCTCCCAACACATCCACACACTCCCTCACATACACTCACACATACCCACATACCTTTTATGTCTTCTTTTCATAGTGTTTTTATTTCCACCTTGTTGATTCTTGCCTAATTTTGAGCTTTTTAATAGTTTTGTGTTCCAGTTCGAGAGGCCATCAAAGTTGTTTTGCGTTGTTATCCAGCTTTGATGTTATTGTTCGTGAGTGAGAAGATCAGCGTCAGATTTAAGTGGTACTATTTAGTTGGTTTTATGGACATTGATTCTTAAAGGGGTAGTTCACCCAAATTGCAAAATGACACATTGGTGTCCTTACCCTGTAAGAAGTCTATGGACAAGGTATGACAGCAATCCATGCTTTGGTTTAGTTTGCCTGGCACTGTTTCCACATGCTAATGTTTTAGCCTTTTTAGCACCAATCCCATTCAAGTCATGGGACAGATATTAGCATGTTTCGCACATCATGTCCAAATCATCTAAAAGTATCTTAAATTGATTGTGAAGCTCAACAAAGTCACTTATATATGTTTTTAACATGATGCACGAAAAATGCTAATATCGGTCCCATGACTTGAATGGGATTTGTACCACAAATGCTAAAATGTTAGCGTGTGGAAACGGTGCCAGGGAAACTAAACCAAAGCATACCTTGTCCATAGACTGCTTACAGGGTAAAGAAACCAATATGTAATTTTCAAACAATGACTATGAAGTCAAAGTGCAGACTGTCAGCTTTCATTTTAGGTTATTTTTCATATGAAACATTTAGAAATTACAGCACTTTTTGTACATAGTCCCACCATTTTAGGGGAGCAAAAGTATTGGAACAAATTCCCTTATGTGTATTAAAGTAGTCAAAAGTTAAGTATTTGGTCCCATATTCATAGCATGCAATGACTACATCAAGCTTGTGACTACAAATTTGTTGGATGCATTGGCTGTTTGTTTAGGAATATGTACAAAAAGTGCTGTAATTTCTAAACGGTTCACCTGATATGGATGAAAATACACTCAAATTAATTAAAGCTGACAGTCCGCACTTTAACCACATAGTCATTGTTTGATTTCAAATCCAAAGTTTTGAAGTATAGAGCCAAAATAATAAATAATGCTTCACTGTCCCAATAATTATATCTCTCCATTATGCTTGGGAAAACTTTGGAACAGATTTCCCAAATTAAAATCACTTGGAGCTGATTTGCTGGTGTTTTTGCAGTCTTGTATGTACAACAATAAACAAAACATCTAAAAATTAAAACTTGGGGGTCCAAATAAAATCACCCACGGGACACCAGTTGGGGGAACCATGCCCTAAGGGTACGGCTACCCTGAGAACAAGGTTCACATAAGAAATAACCATTGAGCAAGTGAGATATTGGGTCAAAGGTGGCAAAGGGAGTGGGAATTGGGATGTGAGAGAGACTTCTTAGCTATCTAAAGCTCTGTATGTACAGTAATGGCTGCTAAGGGGTGGTAGGAAGGATAGGGTCCAGTTGGCTAGCCTGAGATTAGGCCACTGTGGATTGGGTTGGGTCTTATTGTAGCAGGAAACATCTAGCTCTGTAGGGAGTGCAGGGTGCCTAAGACATGTATGTTTTACTGGATTTTTGGAAATGTGTTGTGGACATGCTGTTTGATAACGTTGTAACCGCTTTCTGGCTTCCAACCCAATTCCTGAAAGCTGGAGTGGCAAAGTATACTACATAAGATGCTTTTAGACTTGAGATGATTGTTGGTGTAGCTACTCAGTGCATATTCCAAACCTGTTGGTGGAGACAAAAAGCCTCTGTCTGCCATTTTATTTTCGACATAAAGAAGCAGAAGCAGGGAAGAAGGAACATTTAATCGGACTGACTAACATAAGCTTCACACAGCAACCTGGACCTCATAAAAGTGTATATGATAAGTAGACCTCCAGCCATTTTATCGGATATTGAATAATTAGGCTACAAACCAATGATTAAGCTAAGCTAATTTTAGCCATATTTCAAAAATAGGGGTGGAGGATAGGCCTACAGCAGTATTCACAAATTAAAATAGCTGAACATCCTGCAAAGGTGACTCAACAAGGGCTTAGGTCAGTGTTTGGATATGGTCAGCACACAGACTTTTATAACTCAGTAGTCCCGCAGACTCCTGCTACACTTTTAATTAACACACATCTTTCAGGCAAAAGCGGGATGAGCGAATATCAGTTGTGAACGGTGGTGAAAACAACTTCTTCATCTGCAGTCTTACTTTTTATGATCTTTAGAGCTCTACATTTAATTATAACAACATAAAATATGCATCTTCGGAGATAAATTACTAAATATTTGAAGGAAAAATAACAATAGGCTTACATACCCACAAAATACTTTTGAAACCAACTGATTAAAGCCCAAGTGAAATCATCAAGTGCTTTGTGAAGACATATTTCAGACATCTTTCAAAGGAGCCACATTGACTGGGGGAGATAATTACCTATTTTACATGCAGGCATAGCCGAGGATTGGAAAGAAAACACAAAACAAAGGCTTCTCCCCCATCCCTTTCCCCTTCAAATTTAGGCAGTCTCTCAATCCTTTCAATGTGCTTACACATTAAGATGTATTTTACACAACTTGTGTGCAATCATACAGTTATGTCCATGCAGAGAACTCAAAACAACTCAACTAAAAACACAACTAAACTCAAAAAATAACTAATCCAATCCTGGCTAAATTGATTCACTCTACCCACTGGGCACACTATGTAATTTCAACATGGATAATTGGGTAATATTTGGTTTAGACATTGATCAATGAGATTCACCCTATATTCACCCACTTATAAAGACAGCTATAAGTCAACCATCTAAAAGCACAACCAATGTCACGGTTTCGGCCGAGGCTGCTCCTCCTCCTTGTTCGGGCAGGCTTCGGCGGTCGTCGTCCCCGGAGTACTAGCTGCCACCGTTCGATGTTTCATGTTTGTTTGGTTTTGTCTGTTTGTACACCTGTCCCTTGTTAGTGTTTGATTTTGTTCCCTATTTAGTTATCGTGTGTTGGGTCAGGTGTTATGTGTGATTGTTATGTCAGCTGTTAGCTGTTGGTGGGTTTTCCTCTCATGTTGTTTGTTTTTTGAGAGTCCGCACTGCGTGCGCGTTTCTACTATTTTACGCACTGTTGTGTGTGTGCGTAATTGTTCATGCCTCCCGGTTGGGTTGGCCAGTTACCTGTTTGGAGTTATATTTTTGGATCACTAAAGTCTGTTGACGAACGCCCTTGTTCCTGCGCTTGATTTCTCGCACCACATCCACACTCAGCATTCTTGACAACCAAATTCCAATGGAAAAACAATGTCAGATTTTTTGTTTAATTGTCACCTAAATGTCTATCACTGCACTTTCAACTATTTAAAAGCACATCAGTTCAAATTGGAATACAGTGTCAATATTTTGTTTATTTATACAACAGATTGTGATATCACTGTGCTTCATCTAATAGCAAAACCAAATGAGCTGGATTGAAGTTGAGATTACATTAAAAGTACATGGTGCAAGTGAGCAATGCCGTTTGAGATTCTGCACAGATTATTACAGCAATTGTGAAGATCTCCAAAGACCTGCGATGACCTATGCATGCTATTTTGAACATGCACGCTTTATGATTACATAAGAAGAAATGTATAGTTACAGTAACCTCAAAATGTGGTCATGGATGTGTTACTCATTTTAAGGTTGAAATTTAGGGACCGGTCGAAATTTACACAATTCTTACCTGGAGGAAAATGGGGGAGGGTCATGCTTTTTCAATTTCACTCAGGGGAGGGCTTAATGTTGTTTTTATTTAATCCAGGGGAGGGTCATATAATTGGTGTACAACCACTCTCTCTCTCTCCTCGCTGAGCTGAGCCCGGCTGGATGGGCATTTTGAACGGTCATCCAACTCTGACAATTATGCAAGGACCACAGCTAGTAAAAAGTTATCTTCACAAGAATTAAAGGGTTTCTTGCAGTTTTTGTCCGCTGAAGAGTCTAGAAAGGTTCAATGGAATTTTGGAGTCAAAAGGAGATGATTCCTCAATGCAGAAAAAAAGTGAATGGATTAAATCGTGTGTTAGAGGAGTTTCTACCAAATGCGGAGGACAACAGTCCATGTGGAAGGCTGGACTATATGTACAGTTGAAGTCGGAAGTTTACATACACTTAGGTTGGAGTCATTAAAGCTTGTTTTTCAACCACTCCACACATTTCTTGTTAACAAACTATTGTTTTGGCAAGTCGGTTAGGACATATACTTTGTGCATGACACAAGTCATTTTTCCAACAATTGTTTACAGACAGATTATTTCACTTATAATTCACAGTATCACAATTCCAGTGGGTCAGAAGTTTACATACACTAAGTTGACTGTGCCTTTAAACAGCTTGGAAAATTCCAGAAAATGATGTCATCGCTTTAGAAGCTTCTGATAGGCTAATTGACATAATTTGAGTCAATTGTAGGTGTACCTTTGGATGTATTTCAAGGCCTACCTTCAAATTAAGTGCCTCTTTGCTTGACATCATGGGAAAATCAAAAGAAATCAGCCAAGACCTCAGAAAAAAGATTGTAGTCCTCCACAAGTCTGGTTCATCCTTGGGAGCAATTTCCAAACGCCTGAAGGTACCACGTTCATCTGTACAAACAATAGTACGCAAGGATAAACACCATGGGACCACGCAGCCGTCATACCGTTCAGGAAGGAGACACGTTCTGTCTCCTAGAGATGAACGTACTTTGGTGCGAAAACTGCAAAGCAATCCCAGAACAACAGCAAAGGACCTTGTGAAGATGCTGGAGGAAACAGGTACAAAAGTATCTATATCCACACTAAAATGAGTCCTATATCGACATAACCTGAAAGGCCGCTCAGCAAGGAAGCCACTGCTCCAAAACCACCATAAAAAAGCTAGACTACAGTTTGCAACTGCACATGGGGACAAAGATTGTACTTTTTGGAGAAATGTTGTCTGGTCTGATGAAACAAAAATATAACTGTTTGCCCATAATGACCATCGTTATGTTTGGAGGAAAAAGGGGGTTGCTTGCAAGCCGAAGAACACCATCCCAACCGTGAAGCACAGGGGTGGCAGCATCATGCTGTGGGAGTGCTTTGCTGCAGGAGGGACTGGTGCACTTCACAAAATAGATGGCATCATGAGGAAGGAAAATTATGTGGATATATTGAAGCAACATCTCAAGACATTAGTCAGGAAGTTACTGCTTGGTCGCAAATGGGTCTTCCAAATGGACAATGACACCAAGCATACTTCCAAAGTTGTGCCAAAATGGCTTAAGGACAACAAAGTCAAGGTATTGGAGTGGCCATCACAAAGCCCTGACCTCAATCCTATAGAAGATTTGTGAGCAGAACTGAAAATGTGTGTGCGAGCTAGGAGGCCTACAAACCTGACTCAGTTACACAATTCACCCAACTTATTGTGGAAGCTTATGGAAGGCTACCTGAAACGTTTGACCCAAGTTAAAGGCAATGCTACCAAATACTAATTAAGTGTATGTAAACTTCTGACCCACTGGGAATGTGATGAAAGAAATAAAAGCTGAAATAAATCATTCTCTCTACTATTATTCTGACATTTCACATTCTTAAAATAAAGTGGTGATCCTAACTGACCTAAAACAGGGATTTTTTACTGGGATTAAATGTCAGGAATTGTGAAAAACTGAGTTTAAATGTATTTGGCTAAGGTGTATGTAAACTTCTGACTTCAACTGTATGTCTACCAGTTCTTCTCCTTTTTCAAGCGATATGTTTATCCGAGGCTGCCTGTCATTTCATATAAATCTGATTTGTAAAAAAATTCATTGGCTAGGCCTATTCACTGTAGCGTTATTCCTAATAATTCCTCTTTAGCTCCCAGGAAAAGCTAGACTAGGCCTACAATTGCTTGTTGTACACTTTTTAAAAACATTTCAAGCATTTTATTTACTACTACAGCTTGCTCTTGCTTGCTGAATGTAAAATACAGAAGCCAAAAGAACTGGGGCGTATTCATTACACCAATTATTTTGCGAAACATTTCTTAAACGGAAGCAGACTGAACCTACCTGAATTTGTGCAATAGAAACTCTTGTTTTGCTCTGTTTGCTTCCGTTTGGTTATAAACGGTAAACGGTTTCCATAATGAATACGCCCCTGGCTGGGAGGAGAGAAAAAGAGAGCACGTGCAATGGTGTGATTAAAATACACCATATGAGTAGCCTGTTAATGTACCTTTCTGGACCTTGTAAACTGTCGAGAATAGACCCATAACTGATCCAAATGGTTGGATAATCAGGCCTAGGCTGTACTGTACTCCCTGTATATAGCTCCCTTCTTATGTATTTTATTTTATTCCTCTTGTGTTACTGTATTATTATTTTAAAACTGCGTTGTTGGGAATGGCTCATAAGCAAGCATTTCACTGTAAAGTCTACACCAGTTGTATTCAGTGCATGTGACAAATACCATTTGATTTGATTTTATGCTGTTATTTCGGCATGAAACATTCAAAACTGGACAGTTGAGCGGTTATTGTCTTGCTCTTCAATGTAATCAGAGGGCTAATATCAATACTATGCATGCCAGTCTCTCTTGGTTAAAAGTAAAGGAGAGACTGACTGCATCTCTTTTTGTTTTAATATAAGAAGCATTAATGTGTTAAATTCCAAATTGTTTGCATAGTCAACTTTACACTTACCCCACCAGCTATGAGTAACGTTTTACATTCATTTAGTTCTGTCCTTAAGCTGTTCTTGTCTATTAATGTTCTGTATTATGTCCTTTTTCATGTTTTGTGTGGACCCCAGGAAGAGTAGCTGCTGCAATTACCACAGCTAATGGGGATCCTAATAAAATACCCCCAAAATACAAAAATTCAGATTAGCCTACGTCACCTACGTTTACAGCCCAAGACAATAATTGTTTACTCACTTGATAACAATAATACTTTCTTCATCACACTGTGTTGTTGTAGCCTAGGTAGAATAATGTTATTGTCTAAAAACGTAGGCCTAATCAATAGTGGAGCTTTGCATGCCCTACTGCTGCAGAGCGCAGCTTGTAGGAACGCAAAGATCTTCCATTTCATAATCAAACTTTTTTTCTTGCACTTTAACAGGTAAATATTTATAGCCTGTAATATTTATCTAGTGAGTGCCCTAATATCTAGCGAATATTTAGCTTCTTCGGCTACACAACTCTAGGCTCTCTCTTCCAGCTATTCCCGTGCGCAATAGGCTATACAGATGCAAGACTCTCCGCTATTCCTCTTCTCTTGAAATCCCAGGAAAAAGTATAGGCTACAAAATCTATAGATGTATTTTTTATACTAGGCCTCGTAGGCTTTTCGTGGAGAGAAGCAAGCTTGCTCTAGCTAATTACCGAATGTAAAATAGGCTAAATGAACTGTCGGGGAAAGTTGAGGAGAGAGAGTGCATCACTTTCCACAGGTGATGATAACGTTGTTGCATGACAGGCAGTCAGTGTCACGATCGTCGTAATGAACAGACCAAGGCGCAGCGTGATGAACGAACATGTTTAACTTTATTATCTTTAGTGATAATAGAACACAATCAACAAAACAAGAAACGACTCGTGAAGTCCACGGTAACAATGACCGAACACGGAACAAGAACCCACAAACACAAAGGGAAAATAGACAGTTTAAATATGGCTCCCAATCAGAGACAACCAACGACAGCTGACACTCGTTGCCTCTGATTGGGAGTCACTCTAGCCAACATAGAAATAAACACACCAGAATTACCAACATAGAAATAAACACATAGAATGAACACACCCTGGCTCAACATATAGAGTCCCAGAGCCAGGGTGTGACAGTACCCCCCCCTAAAGGCGCGGACTGCGACCGCGCCTCAACTTGAACAAAACAGGGGAGGGCTGGGCGGGCATACCTCCTCGGCGGCGGTTCTGGCTCCGGCCTTGACCACCACCCTCCAATACACCCCCCATAGCGCCCCTGGTCCAGTCTGGCCCCACCGGCTGGAGCTGAACTGGACTTAGCAGGAGCGGTTAGCTTCAGCTCCATAGTGGAGCAGTTGACCGGTACCTTACCAGGCACCGGTGACCCAGGCACGGGTTGTGCTGGACTGACGACGCGCACCCCTGGCTTGGTGCGTGGAGGAGGAACGGGCCTTACCAGGCTGACGACGCGCACCCCTGGCTTGGTGCGTGGAGGAGGAACGGGCCTTACCAGGCTGACGACTCGCACCCCTGGCTTAGTGCGTGGAGGAGGAACGGGCCTTACCAGGCTGACGACTCGCACCCCTGGCTTGGTGCGTGGAGGAGGGACGGGCCTTACCAGGCTGACGACTCGCACCCCTGGCTTGGTGCGTGGAGGAGGAACGGGCCTTACCAGGCTGACGACGCGCACCCCTGGCTTGGTGCGTGGAGGAGGAACGGGCCTTACCAGGCTGACGACTCGCACCCCTGGCTTAGTGCGTGGAGGAGGAACGGGCCTTACCAGGCTGACGTCTCGCACCCCTGGCTTAGTGCGAGTGGCAGGAACAGGCCGGGCCGGGCTGGCGACGCGCACCGTAGACTTGGTGCGAGTGGCAGGAACAGGCCGGGCCGGGCTGGCGACGCGCACCGTATACTTGGTGCGAGTGGCAGGAACAGGCCGGGCCGGGCTGGCGACGCGCACCGTAGACTTGGTGCGAGTGGCAGGAACAGGCCGGGCCGGGCTGGCGACGCGCACCGTATACTTGGTGCGAGTGGCAGGAACAGGCCGGGCCGGGCTGGCGACGCGCACCGTAGACTTGGTGCGTGGAGCAGGGACAGGCCGGACTGGGCTGGCGACGCACACCGTAGGCTTGGTGCGTGGAGCAGGGACAGGCCGGGCTGGGCTGTCGACGCACACCGTAGGCTTGGTGCGTGGAGCAGGGACAGGCCGGACCGGGCTGGCGACGCACACCGTAGGCTTGGTGCGTGGAGCAGGGACTGGCCGGACTGGGCTGGCGACGCACACCGTAGGCTTGGTGCGTGGAGCAGGGACAGGCCGGGCTGGGCTGTAGACGCACACCGTAGGCTTGGTGCGTGGAGCAGGGACTGGCCGGACTGGGCTGGCGACGCACACCGTAGGCTTGGTGCGTGGAGCAGGGACAGGCCGGACTGGGCTGGCGACGCACACCGTAGGCTTGGTGCGTGGAGCAGGGACAGGCCGGGCTGGGCTGTCGACGCACACCGTAGGCTTGGTGCGTGGAGCAGGGACTGGCCGGACTGGGCTGGCGACGCACACCGTAGGCTTGGTGCGTGGAGCAGGGACAGGCCGAACCGGGCTGTGGAGACGGATAGGAGACCTGGAGTGAAGAGCGGCCACAACCCGTCCTGGCTGAATGCCTACCCTCACACACTCTGTGTGAGGCATCCGCACAGGACTTACAGGGCGGTGTATCCGTAACCTGGTGGCCTTCTGAATCCGCCCCTTTTTTGCCTCCGTCAGCCCCGTCGTCCATGCCGTGTGCCCCCCCCTAAACATTTTCTGGGTTTGCCTCTCGCCTGTCCGACGTTGACCCGTTTGGCGCCGCTGCTCCTCTCTACGGCGCGCCTCCACCGTCTCTTCTCCCGGCGCTTCCTCCCATGTCCAGCCCAAGAGCTGCCCCTGGACACGCTGCTTGGTCGTTGCATGGTGGGTTCTTCTGTCATGATCGTCGTAATGAACAGACCAAGGCACAGCGTGATGAACGAACATGTTTAACTTTATTATCTTTAGTGATAATAGAACACAATCAACAAAACAAGAAACGACTCGTGAAGTCCACGGTAACAATGACCGAACACGGAACAAGAACCCACAAACACAAAGGGAAAATAGACAGTATAAATATGGCTCCCAATCAGAGACAACCAACGACAGCTGACACTCGTTGCCTCTGATTGGGAGTCACTCTAGCCAACATAGAAATAAACACACCAGAATTACCAACATAGAAATAAACACATAGAATGAACACACCCTGGCTCAACATATAGAGTCCCAGAGCCAGGGTGTGACAGTCAGAGAATACTTGGTTACAGAGAATGCGATGTTAGCTAAAAAAACAAAAAAAAGGGGGAGCGAGTGCACCTATGATACAGTGCATTCGGAAAGTATTCAGACCCCTTCACCTTTTCCACATTTTGTTACGTTACAGCCTTATTCAATTTTTTATTTTTTTTTACATTCTCTCATCTATCTACACACAAGACCCCATAATAACAAAGCAAAAACAGGTTTTTAGATTTTAAAATAAAATAAGAATAATAAGTATTCAGACCCTTTACTCAGTACTTTGTTGAAGCACCTTTGGCAGCGATTACAGCCTCGAGTCTTCTTGGGTATGACGCTACAAGCTTGGCACACCTGTATTTGGGGAGTTTCTCCAATTCTTCTCTGCAGATCCTCTCAATCTCTGTCAGGTTGGATGGGGAGCGTCACTGCACAGCTATTTTCAGGTCTCTCCAGAGCTGTTATATCGGGTTCAAGTCCGTTCAATTTCGAGTCTCATAGCAAAGGGTCTGAATACTTAATTAAATAAGGTATTACAGTTTTTTTATTTTTAATACATTTGCAAAAATGTCTAAAAAACCTGTTTTTGCTTTGTCATTATGGGGTATTGTGTGTAGATTGATGACAGAAACAATTAATTGAATCCATTTTAGAATAAGGCTGTAATGTAACAAAATGTCAAAAAAGGGAGGAGGTCTGAATACTTTCCAAATGCACTGTACACGGCGTACCAGTACCGAGATGATGTGCAGGGGTACTAGGTAATTGAGGTAGATGTACATATAACTAGGAATAAAGTGACTAGGCAACAGGATAGATAAAACAGTAGCAGCAGATAATGTGATGAGTCAAAAGAGTTAGTGCAAAAAGGGTCAATGCAGATAGTTAAATAGTTAACCAATAGCCACCTGGACTAACTATTTAGTAGTCTAATGACTTGGGGGTAGAAGCTGTTCAAGGTCCTGTTTGTTCCAGACTTGATGCATCGGTACTGCTTGTCGTGCGGTAGCAGAAAGAACAGTCAATGACTTGGGTGGCTGGAGTCTTTGACAGTTTTTAGGGCCTTCCTCTGACACCGCCTGGTATAGAGATCCTGGATGGCAGGGATCTTGGCCCCAGTGATGTATTGGGCTGCACGCAGTACCCTCTGTAGAGCCTTGCGGTCAGATGCCAAGCAGTTGCCATACCAAGCGGTGATGCAGCCAGTCAACATGCTCTCAATGGTGCAGCTGTAGAACTTGCCAAATCTTTTTAGCCTCCTGAGGGGGAAGAGTTTTTGTCATGCCTTTTTCACGACTGTGTTGGTGTGTGTGGACCAATGATAGTTCCTTAGTAATGTGGACACCGAGGAACTTGAAGCTCTCAACCACGATCAGGTCCTTTGTCTTGCTGACGTTGAGGGAGCAGTTGTGGGTGATCTGGGAGTACAGGAGAGAACTAAGCATGCAGCCCTGAGTGGCCCCCGTGTTGAGGGTCAGCGTGGCGGATGTGTTGTTGGCTACCCTCATCACTTGGGGGCGGCCTGTCAGGAAGTCCAGGATCCAGTTGCAGAGGGAGGTGTTCAGTCACAGGGTCCTAAGGTTAGTGATGAGCTTGGATGGAACTACGCTGAGCTGTAGTCAATGAATAGCATTCTCACATAGGTGTTCCGCTTGTCCAGATGGGAGAGGGCAGTGTGGAGTGCAAGAGAGATTGCGTCATCTGTGGATCAGTTGGGGTGGTATGCGAATTGGAGTGGGTCCAGGGTGTCTGGAATGATGGTGTTGATGTGAGCCATGACCAGCCTTTCAAAGCATTTCATAGCTACAGATGTGAGTGCTACAGGTTACCATGGCGTTCTTGGGCACAGGGACTGTGGTGATCTGCTTGAAACATGTAGGTATTACAGACTGGGTCAGGGAGAGGTTGAGAATGTCAGTGAAGACACTTGCTAGCTGGTCAGCGCATGCTCTGAGTACATATCCTGGTAATCCGTCTGGCACTGAGGCCTTGTGAATTTTAACCTGGTTAAAGGTCTTACATCGGCTACAGAAAGCGTGATCACACAGTCTTCTGGAACAGCTGGTGCACTCATGCATTGTTCAGTGTTTCTTGCCTCAAAGCGAGCATAGAAGGAATTTAGCTTGTCTGTTAGGCTCGTGTCACTGGGCAGTGTCCGTAGAGCTCTGAGACAATATTGTGTCGAGGCACAGATCTGGGGAAGGGTACAAAAAAAAATCTGCATCATTGAAGGTCCCCAAGAATGGAAGATGTTTGGAACCACTGGTTCTGAGCAATCAGGGGAGAAGGGCCTTGGTCAGGGAGGTGACCAAGAACCCGATGGTCATTCTGACAGAGCTCCAGAGTTCCTCTGTTTAGATGGGAGAACCTTCCAGGAGGACAACCATCTCTGCAGCACTCCACCAATCAGGCCACCAATCAGAGAGCATAGAAGGAATTTAGCTTGTCTGTTAGGCTCGTGTCACTGGGCAGCTCGCGGCTGGGTTTCCCTTTGTAATCCGTGATAGTTTGCAAGCCCTGCCACATCCGACGAACCTCAGAGACGGCGTAGTAGGATTCGATCTTAGTCCTCTATTGACATTTTGACTTTTTTATGACTCGTCTGAGGTCATAGCGGGATTTCTTATAAGAGTCCACATTAGTGTCCCGCTACTTAAAAGTAGCAGCTCTAGCCTTGAGCTCAGTGCAGAAGTTGCCTGTAATCCATGGCTTCTGGTTGGAATGTGTATGTACGGTCACAGTGGGCACGACGTCGTCGATGCAGTTATTAATGAAGCCGGTGACTGATGTTATCGGATGAATCACGGAACATATTCCAGTCTGTGCTAGCGAAACAGTCCTGTAGCTTACCATCCACTTCATTGGACCCCTTCCATATTGAGCGCATCACTGGTACTTCCTGATAGATTTTATGCTTGTAAGCAGGAATCAGGAGGATAGAGTTATGGTCAGATTTGACAAATAGATGGCGAGAGAGAGCTTTGTATGCATTTCTGTTCGTGGGGTACTAGGAGCGCCCCTTCTGGATATGCATATTCTTGTTTGCTTTTGGCCCTATCCAGCTCGTTGAGTGTGGTCTTAGTGCCAGCATCGGTTTTTGGTGGTAAATAGACAGCTACGAAAAATAGATGAAAACTCTCTTGGTAAATAGTATGGTCTGCAGTTTTTCATTAGGTATTCCAACTCAGGCGAGCAAAACCTAGAAATTTCCTTAACATTAGAGATCACACATCAGCTGTTGTTAACAAAGATACACACACCTCCTCCTTAACCTTACCCGAAGCTGCCGTTCGTTCTTGACAATGCATAGAAAAACCAGCTAGATGTATATTAAACTTGTCCTTGTTCAGCCACGACTCTTCAGAAACATAGGATATTAGTTCTTCAGGTCCCGTTGAATCTCGAACGGAGCTCGTCCGGTTTGTTCTCTAGTGATTGTACGTTCGCCAGTAGAACGGAGGGTAGAGGCGGGTTATTAACTCGCCGACGCCGTCTCGTCAGGGAGTCTGCTCGTTTGCCTCTCTTACACCGTCTCTTCCTCTTCCGAGTCCCGGGATTAGGGCCTGGTCCGGGATGAGCAGTACATCCACAGATGCCGACTCATTGAAGTAGAAATCTTTATCCAAATCGAGATTAGTGGTCATAGGAAATGATGCCGTAAATATTATGTAGAAAATAAGTTAAGATCAGCCTAAAATAAAATAGAATTGGTCAGGAGCTTGTTAGACAGCAGCTATCCACTGCAGTGCCATCTTTATAATCTCAGTGGTACACATAAGCACTGCACTATGTATGCTCTATAGATATTCAGGTTTACATTTGGTCAAAACAATATTTTATGAGCTTCATAGTTATTTGGTCAAAACAATCTTGTATGAGCTTCATACTGCATTTTTTCATTTGAATCAGCAGAATATGAGAGTGAGATAAGACTGCTCCATGCTACTATTTTTGTGTTTGCCATGTCCAATGACACAATAGAGATTAATCTCTCCAGTACTGAAAATACATTAAACACTCTCTAACTTCCTTTGTCCCTTTCTGTGTGTTAATGTTCGAGCTGAATGCTTTCTTTCTGTCAATCTTTATAAGATGATATATTTTCTTTTCTCTTTTACAACCATCATCTTCATGCTTCTGCAACTGTATAGATCTCTAAGGCTATCATTCATCTTTTGCACAGGATCCTTAGTTGATTATTATCGCTGAGAAAATCCCAAGCCTAAGGATACTAATTTGCTTCCACTGAAGATGAGAGAAGAGTCTCGTTCTCAACCCCAAGGCAATACTAAGAGGTCCTATAACATTGTGTATTGTAAAACCAACCTCAACTGTGTGAATAATGTGTGATAACGGTAAGAAAGAGTGCTGTTGTCCTGGAGTCTGGTCAAGCGACAAAGCTCTCGCCTCTGGACCACACAAATACCCCGGCGACGGGGTGTCTTATTTCGGCCTCTCGTGTCTTTGCCCTAACATTTCCTCTCCGAGCCCCTCTTCACAATCTCTTTCCCAATCTACTACTTCCTAGTGTACTATCCAAAAAACAATAAAATAAGTTTGGTGAACGGAGTTCCCACCAAGCTCCAGATGTGAATTCTACCCACATGGCTCTGAAATTAAAATATACTGTAAATTTAACATAAAGTGAGGCATTATTTCCGCAAACATTGGTGGACATGTTTCAGCAGTCTAGATAATGAGCCCATTTGTAATATAGAACTTCTAACAGTGATTTAATAAGGAGCTAATTCTATTGATCACTACATTTCATTGGCAAAGGTCACGGTGGTGAGGTGCTCATGCTGGAAAGCCACTAGAGCCTGCCCTGACCACTATTCATACATCATATGCCCATTTTTAACACCTACCAATAAAATATCCTAAGAAGGCTCTATCAATGTTTGCAATGACATGGGCAATATTATCAATAAAACATTCTGAATAAAAAATTGTGGAGAAGCAGAGGTTATCCATAAGGTTTGAGGCTGGGGAAGTTGAATATGGATGGGATGGGAGGGTCCCCTCAAGGCATTATGTCAAGCTTTTCCAGTCTATTTGCAAGTGAAAGACCAATTGAAGTTTCATAGGGCCCTATAAAATCTGTGATGCGGAGAACACAGAAAGAATCACGGAATCCAGACATTAAAATGGAATTCAACAACATCCAAAGATGTATTGAACTTAGTAGGGAATCAACTAAATGTATTGAACTTTATTAGTAAAATGTATTAATTTGCTCAAGTTGATCATAAGACATGAGCAAAATGAATCAGTGATTCGTATTTTCCAGGAACTTTCTGAAGAGGGAACGGCACGGGAATACCACTGTCTGTGTATGTGTGGTGCGGACATAATGTCTACCATTATGTGTAGCCATTAGCGATGATTCTCAAGATAACCATCTTGTGGTAGATGGAAAGGCTTTCCCAAAACCCTTCTCAATTAAATGTTGACTACAAAGTAGCATATGCCTACCTGGCAGAATTATCTCATGGTTATTTGCATCAATCCAGTGTGCTTTTGTTTTGCAAACTCTGCAATCACATGCAGAAACAACTCTAACCAAAAAACAAGTATTTTGCACTTGAATTAATGGGTAACTACGCTCAAAAATAGAAATGTCTTATATTTTTCCCAGAACTCAAAAGTGGTCCCCTGATGTGGTTTAGGCATTTTTGTGGACTTTGGATGTTCTATGTTGTTGTTTTCAATTAAAAGGTTTGATTTTGACAGCGAAAACCTAAAAAAACGGAGGGAAATCAAAAACCTGAAAAAACCAAACCAAGAAAATGCAATTTGGGCAAAAACAAAATGGAATCTGCCTGGCAGATAAATTATAGGTCCACCTCATCACCTTCATGACCGGATTACTGCGATGGAAAGTGTAGTTCATTCACCCCAAGGAGGGGCATTATGCATTTTCTAAACAATTCCTATGAGATATGAATCCATTTATATGTTGTGTTTGAACTGTTTAGAAACACGTCTATAAATGCAGGCTCAAAGGATACTGTATAAGGTAAGTTAATGGGCTTTCAAACCAAGGATGCGACTTTTTCCTCAATGTCTGATTTTTTTTATGCCATTCTTTCCTCCTAAATGTTATTGTGACTTTATGGCACTTTATTTTACCAGGGAAATCAAAAACCTGAAAAAACTAAACCAAGAAAATGCAATTTGGGCAAAAAAAAAATGGAATCTACCTGGCAGATAAATTATAGGTCCACCTCATCACCTTCATGACCGGATTACTGCGATGGAAAGTGTAGTTAATTCCCCCCAAGGAGGGGCATTATGCATTTTCTAAACAATTCCTATGAGATATTAATCCATTTATATGTTGTGTTTGAACTGTTTAGAAACAAGTCTATAAATGCAGGCTCAAAGGATACTGTATAAGGTAAGTTAATGGGCTTTCAAACCAAGGATGCGACTTGTTATTGTGACTTTATGGCACTTTATTTTACCTCACGTACGGTAACGATATAGCACTTTAATAGCACTTGATGAAACAATGGAGCCCCATTCATTTTCATTGGAGGGAAGTGGGCGGGGGACCATTGGGCGATGCAAGCATTGGCGAGGGAGCATGAACAGGGCAGGACTAAAGCTGTGGAAAGCTGAACTTTATGCAAATAATCTCCGACATTGCACCGCTATTGACTGATCGAAGCTCTCTATAGCTTCCAGACCCTACTCGATTGGTTGTTGATAACATTTTTAAAAAAACATTTTTTGCAGACGCTCTTATCTAAAGTGACTTACAGGAGCAATTAGGGCTAAGTGCCTTGCTCAAGGGCACATCGGTTACTGGCCCAACGCTCTTAACCGCTAGGCTACCTACCACCCTACTTACCAGCAAAGTAATGATGGACTGTCATTTCTTATTTGAGCTGTTCTTGCCATAATATGGACTTCGTCTTTTACCAAATAGGACTATCTTCTGTATACCCCCCACCTTGTCACAACACAACTGATTGGCTCAAACATATTAAGAAGGAATGAAATTCCACAAATTAACTTTTAAGGCACACCTGTTCATTGAAATGCATTCCAGGTGACTACCTTATGAAGCTGGTTGAGAGAATGCCAAGAGTGTGCAAAGTGGTGATCAAGGCAAAGGGTGGCTATTTGAAGAATCTCAAATATAATATACAAACACTTCTTTGGTTACTACATGATTCCATATGTGTTATTTCATAGTTTTGATGTCTTCACTATTATTCTACAATGTAGAAAATAGTACAAATAAAGAAAAACCCTTGAATGTGTAGTTGTGTCCAAACTTTTGACTGGTACTGTAGGTTGACTCATTTTCCCTGGCTTTGTAAAGACTACAGCCTGACGGGAGCCCTACACACTTGTTACCACCCTTGAAGGCAGTTTTTTCATTACAGGGGCAGTACTAGTTTTAAGGTTCACTGGAGCTATGTTACCATGCATTGTCTATCCGAGATTGCTAAATAATTAGCTACAATGGCTACTTCTGATGATTCCTCTTTCCAAGAAGAGCTGGACGACGAAACCTTTTTGATGTTCTTTTACATAGGAACATACAGCCGATTTTTATTTGAGCTGGAATACGCTGAAGAGGAATTGAGACAGCGAGAAAAATAATTGCGAGACCAGCAAGCAGCGGCGGCAGCTTAGAGCAGCTGGAGCAGGACTCAGGAGGGCAAATGACAAATGAGCAAGTTGTTTTGCTGTCGGTAGCTAGCTAGCAATATAAGCTCTCTTTTTGCACGAAGCAGTGTTGTTCAGTACAGTACAATTTGGTGATCAATTCAGCCATAATGGGGCTTGCTAGTGACACTACAAGCCAAGCTGGCCAAGTTTAGCTAGCTAGCTATTGTGTTTGATGTACTTAAAATGTACTGTAGTCTAACGTTATAGCTTGTTAGCTAACTAGCCTAGATAGCCTCAGTGCCTCTCATTAGGAGCAAAACTGGAGAAGTGTTTTGATGATGATGGCGGAGAGTAAAGGAATGACTTTGGCTTTCTGACTCATATTAGTCTTGGAGTATGTAATTTATAACGTGTGTCTGTGGGATGTCTCCTATTCTCACCATGCTGCTACAGTAAGAATACAGATAGTACACAACGATTGCCCATGAATGAAATCGATTGAATACAAGGAAGTTGATGACTCTCAAGAGGAGATGTGAAAGGTCCCATAACTGTCACAACTTCCGCCGAGGCTGCCTCCCCTCCTTGTTCGGGCAGGTTTCGGCATCCGGCGTCACCGGCTTACTAGCTACTGCCGATCCATTTATCATCACTCCATTTGTCTTGTCTTCAATCACACACACCTGGTCCTTATTCCCTCATTAGTCATTGTATAAGTGTTCCCTCTGCTTCCTTGTCTGTGTGATTGTTTATTGTGGAGGTTAGTGAAGCTCGGTGGAGCTCGTGTATTTTGTATCGACGGGAGTATTTCCCTTGTATTTTCCAGTGCGCCTGTTTTGTGCCCTGGAGTGTGTTTGACGCATTTTTGCATAAATCTGTATTTTGTGGATTAAAGTCTGTTATTCTGTGATTTACCCTCCTGCGCCTGACTCCTTCAACACCACCTCATCACAATAACAACAATCTCCCCTTGTATCAAAGTGACTCCAAACACCTCACTGCAGCTCTCAAACACATCCCTTACAAAAAGAGACTGCAGTTTTGAAACTGCAATAAAAGTGCAGTAACTGCAGTCGAGTGAAGTATTTTGGACGCAGTAATTGCAGAATAACTGCAGTGTACTGCAATTGAACTGCAGTTATACTGCACTGTAACTGCAGAAGTACTGCGGGAAAAAAACGGTGTTATTTTGGACGTAGCATTTGTAGCGTACTGCAGTTATACTGCACTCTAACTGCAATCTTTTTTCGTAAGAGATCATATGCAAGTATTCCCTTTTTAGAAATGTAGTATTTATTATAAGCGTTAGTAGTATATTTTTCTCCTACTGTTTACTGTTAATGTCATACATTGCCATAACTGTTCCTGCATTCTGCTGTGTAAACTCACCTCGGTATCCAGAGCAAATAATATTTGTCTTGAATACAAGCCATGTCTACTTATTTGTTATATTGACAGACTATGTACTGTTTTATTGAAACATGTTTACTTGCCAACAAATTCAAGTTTAAATGATACACCAACTCCCTGCATCATTTGTTTTAGCAATAAGTTTGAAGCTAGTTGATCCAAATACATTTCATGAATATCACAACACTTTATTGGTTTCTGATGTAGCTGGAATAATTTAGTCACTTGTCATTACACTTGTAAAACAAATATTATATAAAACACCATTATATACACTACCGTTCAAAAGTTTGGGGTCACATAGAAATGTCCTTGTTTTTGAAAGAAAAGCAATTTTTTTGTCCATTAAAATAACATCAGATTGATCAGAAATACAGTGTAGACATTGTTAATGTTGTAAATAGCTATTGTACCTGGAAACAGCAGATTTTTAATGGAATATCTACATAGGTGTACAGAGGCTCATTATCAGCAACCATCAGTCCTGTGTTCCAATGGCACGTTGTGTTGAGAAATTACCCGCAAAACACCAGTCTCAACGTCAACAGTGAAGAGACGACTCCGGGATGCTGACATTCTAGGCAGAGTGGCAAAGAAAAAACCATATCTCAGACTGCCCATCTTAATATTTTATTTTTATTGGCCAGTATGAAATATGGCTTTTTCTTTGCAACTCTGCCTAGAAGGTCAGCATCCCGGAGTCGCCTCTTCACTGTTGACGTTGAGACTGGTGTTTTGCGGGTACTATTTAATGAAGCTGCCAGTTGAGGACCTGTGAGGCGTCTGTTTCTCAAACTAGACACTCTAATGTATTTGTCCTCCTTGCTCAGTTGTGCACCGGGGCCTCCCACTCCTCTTTCTATTCTGGTTAGAGCCAGTTTGCGCTGTTCTGTGAAGGAAGTAGTACACAGCGTTGTACGAGATCTTCAGTTTCTTGGCAATTTCTCGCAAGGAATAGCCTTCATTTCTCAGAACAAGAATAGACTGACGAGTTTCAGAAGAAAATTATTTGTTTCTGGCCATTTTGAGCCTGTAATCGAACCCACAATTGCTGATGCTCCAGATACTCAACTATTCTCAAGAACGCCAGTTTTATTGCTTCTTTAATCAGCACAACAGTTTTCAGCTGTGCTAACATAATTGCAAAAGGGTTTTCTAATGATCAATTAGCCTTTTAAAATGATAAACTTGAATTAGCAAACACAACGTGCCATTGGAACACAGGACTGATGTTGCTGATAATGGGCCTCTGTACGCCTATGTAGATATTCCATAAAAAATCAGCCGTTTCCAGCTACAATAGCCCTTTACAACATTAACAATGTCTACACTGTATTTCTGATCAATTTGATATTATTTTAATGGACAAAAAATTGCTTTTCTATCGAAAACAAGGACATTTCTAAGTGACCCCAAACTTTTGAACGGTGGTGTATATATATATATATATATACAAAAGGGATGTAACCCAAACAAAGAGCGAGGTGTAACCTCTACACAATACATGGGACGAGACCCATAAACAACCAGAGCACAATACACGGTCGTCACGAGACCAACGGACATGGGACAATAATCGACAAGGACAATGGGGAACAGAGGGCACATATATACACAAACTAATCAGGGGGAATGGGAACCAGGTGTGCGTAATGAGACAAGACAGTCCAGGGTTGGTGGTAATGATCCATGTCAGTGACACCTAGAAACCTGGTGACGTAGACCTCCGGAACTGGTGAACGGAATGAGCAGCAGTACCGGGGGGATCCGTGACAACATGAGGTGGAAGATTACATACTCTGTACTTTTAAATGTCCGAACTGTTGGAGACATACAGGTTTGAAGAACTCCAGAAAATGTTGTGTGCTGGTTTTGAAAACATTGGTGAACATTACACATGCAGCTCTTCAGATTTCAAGATGACCCCATTAAGCCTAGTGCTGGACCAAAACATATGCTGCCTTAATCTATGTCCTGGAAACCTTGTGTCCTCTGTGTCCGGGAAACCTCTTTAACTAATATGGTTCCCACTGTGCACAAACTGGTTGAATCAACGTTGTTTTAATGTAAGTTGTCAATGTATTTTGATGTGAAATCTACGTGGAAAATACATTGGATTTGAAAAAAGTCATTAACTGTTGTTTTGAGGGTGAAATTTCAACCACAGGATTATGTCATCATTGTAACCAATTTGAAACATAGACAAACCTTGTATAAAATATGTAGAATTTGTACCTTTGAAACAATGTCAGACATCTTCAACATTATATTCACTGTCAAAAAAACAAACAATAGGCTGGGCTGCACCTCATACCCATCAACTGTATCGATCTCGGTTCGACAGATGCTGGGAGATGGGAAGCAAGTACAGGGTGAACATTTAATATATACAGACATGAAACAAAACACGGACAGCGTCTGGACAGGGGAAACATAACGACATTAATGCAGACACTGGGATCAAATTGGGGAACAAACAGATATAGAAGGGGCAGTCAACAAAGTGAAGGAGTCCAGGTGAGTCCAATGAGCACTGAAGCGTGTAATGATGGTAACAGGTGTGCGTAATGATGGTAACAGGTGTGCGTAATGATGGGCAGCCTGCCGCCCTCGAGCGCCAGGGAGGGGGACTGGGAGCAGGCGTGACAGTATCCCCCCCCCCCCCCCCCCCCCCCCCTCTAGAAACGCCACCCGGAGTCCCACCTGGGCGAGCCTGACAGGCTGGCCAAGGCATGGGAGCCTGACGAGCCGGCCGAGGCGTGGAAGCCTGACGAGCCGGCCGAGGCGTGGAAGCCTGGGATGTGAGCCTGATGAGCCGGCAGAGCTGTGACGTGGGATGGGAGCCTGCCGAGCCAAACGAGGCAAGGAAGCCTCTCGAGCCAGCTAAGGCATGGAAGCCTGACGAATCAGCTGAGGCTCCCCCGGTTCCTTCAGCCGGCGACACCCGGACCCGACGTCACCAACCCCAACAAAAAACAAAACAAAAAGACTTCCTGATGCTTCCAATATTGGTGTCAGCATTCTGTAACGATCTCGGTTTGACAGACGCTGGGAGACGGGAAGCAAGTACAGGGTGAACATTTAATGTATACAGACATGAAACAAAACATGGACAGCGTCTGGACAGGGGAAACATAACGACATTAATGCAGACACTGGGATCAAACTGGGGAACAGACAGATATAGAAGGGGCAATCAACAAAGTGAAGGAGTCCAGGTGAGTCCAATAAGCGCTGAAGCGCGTAATGATGCTGACAGGTGTGCGTAATGATGGGCAGCCTGGCGTCCTCGGGCGCCAGGGAGGGGGAGCGGGAGCAGGCGTGACATCAACAATGTAACTAAAAGTGTTATACCTAATGTTCTCCTGTCTCCTAATTTATCCTGGTTAGCCTATTGTCTGCAAAGGCTGTTACATTGTAACTACATAGTAATTGGGTTTGACTCTACATTAAGTTGGTTGCTCCTGTGTAGGTACATGATAATTACAAGTATATCCTATGTAACTACATTGTTCTTACATTATACTTGATTCGGTATAGCCTTTGAGCTAGGTCATAGCATATAATGGTTTACGGGGAGGAGGGGGGGGGGGGGGGGGTTCTTGGTGGGGAACGACCAATGGGTGGGTTTCCCTGTGGGTCCTGCTTTTTGTTTCACATCTCTGGGCTTATCAACACTAAAGATAACCATTACATCATTAATAATACATTTTTTTTTAAAACAAGATCAACGCTAGCTATTCTGTCTTGGAAATGTATGCACTCACTAACTGTAAGTCACTCTGGATAAGAGCTTCTGCTAAATGACTGAAATGTAAAAAATGAAATCAATTTGAAAGACCTGTATTGATATCCTAGCAAGACACCATATTGGTATAGCATCGTTCCAAGAAAAACACCTGCTCCAAAAGGACGCACATACACTGAGTATACCAAACATTAGGGACACCTTCCTAATACGGAGTTGCAGCCCCCCTCCCTTTTGCCCTCAGAACAACCTCAATTCGTCTGGGCATGGACTCTACAAGTTGTCGAAAGCGTTCCACAGGGATGCTGGCCCATGTTGACTCCAATGCTTCCCACAGTTGTATCATGTTGGCTGGATGTCCTTTGGGTGGTGGACCATTCTTGATACACACAGGAAACTGTTGAGCGTGAAAAACCCAGCAGCGTTGCAGTTCTTGACACACTCAAACTGGTACACCTGGCACCTACTACCATACCCCGTCAAAGGCACTTAAATATTTTATCTCTGAATGGCACACATGCACAATCCATGTCTCAATTGTCTCAAGGCTTAAAAATCCTTCTTTAACCTGTCTCCTCCCCTTCATCTACACTGATTTAAGTTGATTTAATAAGTGGATTTTCAGCTGGATTCACCTGGTCAATGTCATGGAAAGGGCAGATGTTCTTAATGTTTTGTACACTCAGCCTACTATAGTGTCACGGTTCTCTAAGACCGAACCCAGAAGCAGACCAGGACAAGGTGAGTTGAACGAATGTGAGTGTTTATTTACAGATTCAAAAGATGCAGAATAATCCAGGAGACGGAGCGGGTGGAGGAGATGAGTAGGTGGTGGTGAAGTGGCAGAATAACTGATGGCACAGCAGGGGTTGGGTGAAGGTTCCGGGAGAATGACTGTAGACAGAAAAAACGGAGGTAAGTACAAGGCAGGTCAACAAGGTGCAAAAAACAACAAAACTAACGCTAATACTCAGAGGCTGATACGCTGGCAAAACATACTGTTAATGGCTAACGATCCGGCAGGGAATGGATGTCAGGTCAGAGCTTATGAAGGGGTGATGATCAGGACCAGGTGTGCCGAAGCTGATGAGAAGCAGGTGCGGGTAATCGAGAGATCACCCGCCTAGCAACGTCGCCCGGCAACCGGACAGGGTGCGGTCAGGAACCTTCGGGAAACAGGAGATTCAGAGCAGAAAAACGGCAACACAGGCAGGAACAGACTCAGGACGCAGGGTTCATGACAGTACCCCCCCTCCGACGAACGCCAAGAGGTGGGGTTGGAGGAAACAAGTCAGCGCAGCGTGGATTCCATCTTCTGGTTGGCTCTCTCCGCCTGTCCATTAGATTGGGGGTGAAATCCAGATATGAGACTGACTGTAGCTCCAATGGCCAAACAGAAGGATTTCCAGACAGCAGAGGTGAACTGAGGGCCACGGTCTGAAACTATGTCACTGGGCAATCCGTGGACCCTGAAAACCTCCCTAACCAGGATCTTGGACATCTCAGAGGCAGAGGGAAGCTTGGAGATGGGCACAAAGTGGGCGAACTTGCTGAATCTGTCCACAATAGTCAGAATGGCCATGTTCCCCTCAGAAGAGGGCAACCCAGTGACAAAGTCCAGGGCCAGATGCGACCATGGTCGCCGGGGGATCGGTAGGGGGTGAAGAAGTCCAGAGCTGGGCCGATTGGCACTCTTGTTCTGCGCACAAACTGGACAGGCAGCAACAAACCTCAGAGTATCTTCTCCCATGGCAGGCCACCAAAATCGTCTGCGTAGAAGCGCCATCGTCCGAGCCACGCCAGGGTGACAAGCCATCTTGCTGGCGTGGGACCATTGGAGGACAGCCGAACGAACCGACTCAGGCACAAACAACCGACCGGGTGGACCGTTACCGGGGCCGGGCTGCGTCCGAAGGGCCGCCATAACCTCCTCCTCAATCCTCCACATAACGGCTCCCACGACAAGGTTCCGGGGAAGAATCGTCTCAGTCTTGGCCCCACTCTCCTCCGTCTTGGAGAACATCCGGGACAAGGCGTCCGCCTTGCCGTTCTTAGACCCCGGTCGGAACGTCAAGGAAAAATTAAAGCGTCCAAAAAACAACGACCACCTGGCCTGACGGGAGTTGAGACGTTTAGCTGATTGCACGTAAGCAAGATTCTTGTGGTCAGTCCAGACAACAAACGGTTGCTCCGCCCCCTCCAACCAGTGGCGCCACTCCTCCAAGGCAAGTTTCACCGCGAGGAGCTCCCGGTTACCCACATCGTAGTTCCTCTCCGTAGACGAAAGACGACGAGAGTAGTAGGCGCAGGGATGGAGTTTACCGTCAGTGGAGCATCGCTGGGACAGGATGGCGCCAACCCCCACATCAGACGCATCCACTTCAACGACAAACTGACGAGCAGTGTCAGGTTGAGAGAGAATCGGAGTGTTGGTGAATCGCCTCTTCAAATCCAGAAATGCTCGGTCCGCCTCAGGGTTCCAACTGAAGGTTCTGGTACTAGAAGTCAGGGCAGTTAAAGGAGCAGCCACACGGCTGTAATCACGGATAAATCTACGATAGAAATTCGCAAACCCCAGAAACCTCTGGAGCTGCAATCTCGTACCGGGCTGGGCCCAATCCAGAACTGCCCTAACCTTCTCTTGGTCCATCCTAATCTCTCCCCTGGAGATGATGTACCCGAGGAAGGATATAGTGTGGGCGTGAAATTCACACTTTTCGGCCTTCACAAACAGGCGATTCTCCAACAATCGCTGCAGAACCTGCTTGACATGCTGGACGTGGCTGGACAGCTCCTTAGAGAAGATTAGAATGTCATCCAGGTAAACGAACACAAAAAGACCGATCATATCTCTCAGGACGTCATTCACCATACTCTGGAACACTGCTGGGGCATTGGTCAGTCCAAACAGCATCACCTGATACTCGAAATGACCCATCGGTGTATTGAAACCAGTCAACCACTCGTCCCCCTCTCTGATCCGGACCAGATGATACGCATTGCGTAGGTCCAGCTTGGTGAACACAGTAGAACCCTGTAAGGAGTCGAAAGCAGAGCTCATCAAGGGCAGGGGATACTTGTTCTTGACCGTGATATCATTCAACCCCCGATAATCAATACAAGGTCGAAGAGAGCCATCGTTTTTACTCACAAAGAAGAATCCTGCCCCCAGGGTTGATGACGAGGGACGAATGAGACCAGCAGCTAGGGACTCCTTTATGTAGGTCTCCAAGCCTCACGTTCAGGTCGGGAGATGCTGTATAACCGTCCCTTGGGATAGGCAGCTCCAGGTTTATGGCACAATCATATGGTCGGTGGAGAGGGAGTGACAGAGCCCTCTGCTTACTGAACACTTCCCCCAAATCGTGATATGTTTCGGGAACCAGGGACAAATCTGGGGGGTTAGCCTCAATAACCTGACTGGGAACAGAATGGGAACAGGCAGTCTTGAGGCAGTTAGCATGACAATCAATGCTCCAACTAGTTACCTTGCCAGTCACCCAATCGAACGTGGGATTGTGTTCTTTCAGCCAGGGGTATCCAAGGACCAGAGGAACATGGGGAGAAGGCAGAATAAAGAATGAGAACCTCAGAATGATTCCCTGACAAAAGCATCTTAACCGGTTCAGTCCTCATCGTGATACGTGCCAGACTACTGCCGTTCAGAGTGGTAGCTTCAATGGCTTCCGGTAATCGCTCCTTGGAAAGCCCCAGCTGTTCCACCACGTCGGCATCAATAAAGCTTCCATCGGCACCTGAATCGACGAAAGCGTTAATCGCTAAACTCTGATTCCTGTTCATGAGGGTAGCCGGGAAACGGGGTCTGACAGGGGTATTGAGAGGTTGAAACTGGCTCGCTAAAAGTCCTCCCAAACTTAGCGAGCTGAGCAGTTTGACGGCCGCTGGGAACAAGTGGAGATGTAATGTCCCGAACTACCACAGTAGAGGCAGCGGTTGGTCTTACGTCTATGTTGGCGCTCCTCCTTGGTTAACCCGTGCCGCCCCACTTGCATGGGTTCAGAATCTGGAGGCAGGACCTCTCCACTAATCCCGTGTGGTGGACAATGATCGACGCGTTCTGGTCCACCTCCTGACCCGACTGGGAACTGAGAAGCTGGTTGATTGGACGGGCCCCATTGCTTCTCCCTCCTTCTCTCTCGAACTCTGTTATCCACCCGAATAGACAAATCTACCAAACTGTCCAGGTCACTAGGCTCCGGATAGGAGATCAACTCATCCTTGAGTTGCTCCGACAGCCCCTGGTAACGCTATCTCCTGTAGCGCCGTGCTGTGTTGTCCCAACATAATTTCCTGATGGGTAATGGCATGGCGAACAGAGTCCAGGTCCGCTGGGTTCATTTCTGGCCGAATCGTTCTGTCACGGTTCTCTAAGACAGAAACCAGAAGCAGACCAGGACAAGGTGAGTTGAACTAATGTGAGTGTTTATTTACAGATTCAAAAGATGCAGAATAATCCAGGAGACGGAGCGGGTGGCGGAGATGAGTAGGTGGTGGTGAAGTGGCAGAATAACTGATGGCACGGCAGGGGTTGGGTGAAGGTTCCGGGAGAATGACTGTAGACAGAAAAAACGGAGGTAAGTACAAGGCAGGTAAACAAGGTGCAAAAAACAACAAAACTAACGCTAGTACTCAGAGGCTGATACGCTGGCAAAACATACTGTTAATGGCTAACGATCCGGCAGGGAATGGGTGTCAGGTCAGAGCTTACGAAGGGGTGATGATCAGGACCAGGTGTGCCGAAGCTGATGAGAAGCAGGTGCGGGTAATCGAGAGATCACCCGCCTAGCAACGTCGCCCAGCAACCGGACAGGGTGCGTTCAGGAACCTTCGGGAAACAGGAGATTCAGAGCAGAAAAACGGCAACACAGGCAGGAACAGACTCAGGACGCAGGGTTCATGACATATAGAGAACCATTTGTACAAACTGGATGCTTTTTCATCAGCCCCAAACAAAACTAAAGGTGTAATCATAATGATACATATGTATGTATGTATGATAAAAAATGTATGCACTCACTAACTGTAAATCGCTCTGGATAAAAGCGTCTGCTAAATGACTAAAATGTAAAATGATAAGAAACTCAAAATCACCATCTTGGGTAGAGGTGAAGACTAGAATCACTTTTCTTAAATGTATCCATCATTGAAATAAAAGTGTCTGTATTAAGGGACGGATTGAAATTTACAGAATTGTTACCCGGAGGAAAATGGGGGGGGGTTCATAGTTTTTCAATTTCAGTCAAGGGGAGGGATTAGTATTTATTTTTTTATCTAGTCCAGGGTAGGGTCATGTAATTTGTACATATTTCTCAGTGTTTTAGAATTAGTTGCCTATTAGGCTATATATCGATATGTGCCCGATGCCTCCCCTCATCTCTGATTCTCCGCTGGACACGCAATATCAATTGCGCCTATAGGCTATTTAGTGTGGTCTCAATCAAATGATCCATAGCCTATAGGCCATGGTTCCCCAACTGTTGGCCCACGGGTGGTTTTATTTGGCCCCCCAAGATTTCTGAGCAAAAAAAAAATATATATATATATATACAGTGCCTTCAGAAAGTATTCAGTCCCCTTGAGTTTTTACAAATTTTGTTACGTTACAGCCTTATTCTAAAATTGATTCATTCAGTTTTTTACTCATATATCTACACACAATACCCTATAATGACAAAATGAAAACAGGTTTTTTGACATTTTAGCAGATTTATAAAAAAATTATAACAGAAATACCTTATTTACATAAGTATTCAGACCTTTTGCTATGAGACTCGAAACTGAGCTCAGGCGCATCCTGTTTCCATTGATCATCCTTGAGATGTTTCTACAACTTGATTGGAGTACACCTGTGGTAATTTCAATTGATTGGACATGATTTGGAAAGGCACACAACTGTCTATATAAGGTCCCACAGTTGACAGTGCATGTCAGAGCAAAAACCAAACCATGAGTCGAAGGAATTGACCGTAGAGCTCTGAGACAATATTGTGTCGAGGCACAGATCTGGGGAAGGGTACAAAAAAAAATCTGCATCATTGAAGGTCCCCAAGAATGGAAGATGTTTGGAACCACTGGTTCTGAGCAATCAGGGGAGAAGGGCCTTGGTCAGGGAGGTGACCAAGAACCCGATGGTCATTCTGACAGAGCTCCAGAGTTCCTCTGTTTAGATGGGAGAACCTTCCAGGAGGACAACCATCTATGCAGCACTCCACCAATCAGGCCACCAATCAGCGAGCATAGAAGGAATTTAGCTTGTCTGTTAGGCTCGTGTCACTGGGCAGCTCGCGGCTGGGTTTCCCTTTGTAATCCGTGATAGTTTGCAAACCCTGCCACATCCGACGAACCTCAGAGCCGGCGTAGTAGGATTCGATCTTAGTCCTCTATTGACGTTTTGACTTTTTTATGACTCGTCTGAGGTCATAGCGGGATTTCTTATAAGAGTCCACATTAGTGTCCCGCTACTTAAAAGTAGCAGCTCTAGCCTTGAGCTCAGTGCAGAAGTTGCCTGTAATCCATGGCTTCTGGTTGGAATGTGTATGTACGGTCACAGTGGGCACGACGTCGTCGATGCAGTTATTAATGAAGCCGGTGACTGATGTTATCGGATGAATCACGGAACATATTCCAGTCTGTGCTAGCGAAACAGTCCTGTAGCTTACCATCCACTTCATTGGACCCCTTCCATATTGAGCGCATCACTGGTACTTAGATTTTATGCTTGTAAGCAGGAATCAGGAGGATAGAGTTATGGTCAGATTTGACAAATAGATGGCGAGAGAGAGCTTTGTATGCATTTCTGTTCGTGGGGTACTAGGAGCGCCCCTTCTGGATATGCATATTCTTGTTTGCTTTTGGCCCTATCCAGCTCGTTGAGTGTGGTCTTAGTGCCAGCATCGGTTTTTGGTGGTAAATAGACAGCTACGAAAAATAGATGAAAACTCTCTTGGTAAATAGTATGGTCTGCAGTTTTTCATTAGGTATTCCAACTCAGGCGAGCAAAACCTAGAAATTTCCTTAACATTAGAGATCACACATCAGCTGTTGTTAACAAAGATACACACACCTCCTCCTTAACCTTACCCGAAGCTGCCGTTCGTTCTTGACAATGCATTGAAAAACCAGCTAGATGTATATTAAACTTGTCCTTGTTCAGCCACGACTCTTCAGAAACATAGGATATTAGTTCTTCAGGTCCCGTTGAATCTCGAACGGAGCTCGTCCGGTTTGTTCTCTAGTGATTGTACGTTCGCCAGTAGAACGGAGGGTAGAGGCGGGTTATTAACTCGCCGACGCCGTCTAGTCAGGGAGGCTGCTCGTTTGCCTCTCTTACACCGTCTCTTCCTCTTCCGAGTCCCGGGATTAGGGCCTGGTCCGGGATGAGCAGTACATCCACAGCTGCCGACTCATTGAAGTAGAAATCTTTATCCAAATCGAGATTAGTGGTCATAGGAAATGATGCCGTAAATATTATGTAGAAAATAAGTTAAGATCAGCCTAAAATAAAATAGAATTGGTCAGGAGCTTGTTAGACAGCAGCTATCCACTGCAATGCCATCTTAATAATCTCAGTGGTACACATAAGCACTGCACTATGTATGCTCTATAGATATTCAGGTTCACATTTGGTCAAAACAATCTTGTATGAGCTTCATACTGCATTTTTTCATTTGAATCAGCAGAATAGGAGAG
Source organism: Coregonus lavaretus (assembly GCF_964263955.1). Classification (NCBI taxonomy): domain Eukaryota; kingdom Metazoa; phylum Chordata; class Actinopteri; order Salmoniformes; family Salmonidae; genus Coregonus; species Coregonus lavaretus. The sequence continues at coordinate 15,528,422 of NC_139997.1, read as the reverse complement.
TGAGATAAGACTGCTCCATGCTACTATTTTTGTGTTTGCCATGTCCAATGACACAATAGAGATTAATCTCTCCAGTACTGAAAATACATTAAACACTCTCTAACTTCCCTTGTCCCTTTCTGTGTGTTAATGGTCGAGCTGAATGCTTTCTTTCTGTCAATCTTTATAAGATGATATATTTTATTTTCTCTTTTACAACCATCATCTTCATGCTTCTGCAACTGTATAGATTTCTAAGGCTATCATTCATCTTTTTCACAGGACCCTCAGTTGACTATTATCGCTGAGAAAATACCAAGCCTAAGGATACTAATTTGCTTCCACTGAAGATGAGAGAGGAGTCTCGTTCTCAACCCCAAGGCAATACTAAGAGGTCCTATATCATTGTGTATTGTAAAACCAACCTCAACTGTGTGAACAATGTGTGATAACGGTAAGAAAGAGTGCTGTTGTCCTGGAGTCTGGTCAAGCGACAAAGCTCTCGACTCTGGACCACACATATACCCCGGCGACGGGGAGTCTTATTTCGGCCTCTCATGTCTTTGCCCTAACATTTCCTCTCCGAGCCCCTCTTCACAATCTCTTTCCCAATCTACTACTTCCTACTGTACTATCCAAAAAACAATAAAATAAGTTTGGTGAACGGAGTTCCCACCAAGCTCCAGATATGAATTCTACCCACATGGCTCTGAAATTAAAAATATACTGTAAATTTAACATAAAGTGAGGCATTATTTCCGCAAACTTTGGTGGACATGTTTCAGCAGTCTAGATAATGAGCCCATTTGTAATATAGAACTTCTAACAGTGATTTAATAAGGAGCTAATTCTATTGATCACTACATTTCATTGGCAAAGGTCACGGTGGTGAGGTGCTCATGCTGGAAAGCCACTAGAGCCTGCCCTGACCACTATTCATACATCATATGCCCATTTTTAACACCTACCAATAAAATATCCTAAGAAGGCTCTATCAATGTTTGCAATGACATGGGCAATATTATCAATAACATTCTGAATAAAAAATTGTGGAGAAGCAGAGGTTATCCATAAGGTTTGAGGCTGGGGAAGTTGAATATGGATGGGATGGGAGGGTCCCCTCAAGGCATTATGTCAAGCTTTTCCAGTCTATTTGCAAGTGAAAGACCAATTGAAGTTTCATAGGGCCCTATAAAATCTGTGATGCGGAGAACACAGAAAGAATCACGGAATCCAGACATTAAAATGGAATTCAACAACATCCAAAGATGTATTGAACTTAGTAGGGAATCAACTAAATGTATTGAACTTTATTAGTAAAATGTATTAATTTGCTCAAGTTGATCATAAGACATGAGCAAAATGAATCAGTGATTCGTATTTTCCAGGAACTTTCTGAAGAGGGAACGGCACGGGAATACCACTGTCTGTGTATGTGTGGTGCGGACATAATGTCTACCATTATGTGTAGCCATTAGCGATGATTCTCAAGATAACCATCTTGTGGTAGATGGAAAGGCTTTCCCAAAACCCTTCTCAATTAAATGTTGACTACAAAGTAGCATATGCCTACCTGGCAGAATTATCTCATGGTTATTTGCATCAATCCAGTGTGCTTTTGTTTTGCAAACTCTGCAATCACATGCAGAAACAACTCTAACCAAAAAACAAGTATTTTGCACTTGAATTAATGGGTAACTACGCTCAAAAATAGAAATGTCTTAGATTTTTCCCAGAACTCAAAAGTGGTCCCCTGATGTGTTTTAGGCATTTTTGTGGACTTAGAACATCCAATGTTGTTGTTTTTCAATTAAAAGGTTTGATTTTGACAGCGAAAACCTAAAAAAACGGAGGGAAATCAAAAACCTGAAAAAACTCAACCAAGAAAATGAATTTGGGCAAAAACAAAATGGAATCTGCCTGGCAGATAAATTATAGGTCCACCTCATCACCTTCATGACCGGATTACTGCGATGGAAAGTGTAGTTCATTCCCCCCAAGGAGGGGCATTATGCATTTTCTAAACAATTCCTATGAGATATGAATCCATTTATATGTTGTGTTTGAACTGTTTAGAAACAAGTCTATAAATGCAGGCTCAAAGGATACTGTATAAGGTAAGTTAATGGGCTTTCAAACCAAGGATGCGACTTTTTCCTCAATGTCAGATTTTTTTGATGCCATTCTTTCCTCCTAAATGTTATTGTGACTTTATGGCACTTTATTTTACCAGGGAAATCAAAAACCTGAAAAAACTAAACCAAGAAAATGCAATTTGGGCAAAAAATGGGCTTTCAAACCAAGGATGCGACTTTTTCCTCAATGTCAGATTTTATGGCACTTTATTTTACCTCACGTACGGTAACGATATAGCACTTTAATAGCACTTGATGAAACAATGGAGCCCCATTCATTTTCAATGGAGGGAAGTGGGCGGGGGACCATTGGGCGATGCAAGCATTGGCGAGGGAGCATGAACAGGGCAGGACTAAAGCTGTGGAAAGCTGAACTTTATGCAAATCGAAGCTCTCTATAGCTTCCAGACCCTACTCGATTGGCTGTTGATAACATTTAAAAAAAAAACATTTTTTGCAGACGCTCTTATCTAAAGTGATTTACAGGAGCAATTAGGGCTAAGTGCCTTGCTCAAGGGCACATCGGTTACTGGCCCAACGCTCTTAACCGCTAGGCTACCTACCACCCTACTTACCAGCAAAGTAATGATGGACTGTCATTTCTTATTTGAGCTGTTCTTGCCATAATATGGACTTCGTCTTTTACCAAATAGGACTATCTTCTGTATACCCCACACCTTGTCACAACACAACTGATTGGCTCAAACACATTAAGAAGGAATGAAATTCCACAAATTAACTTTTAAGGCACACCTGTTAATTGAAATTAATTCCAGGTGACTACCTTATGAAGCTGGTTGAGAGAATGCCAAGAGTGTGCAAAGTGGTGATCAAGGCAAAGGGTGGCTATTTGAAGAATCTCAAATATAATATACAAACACTTCTTTGGTTACTACATGATTCCATATGTGTTATTTCATAGTTTTGATGTCTTCACTATTATTCTACAATGTAGAAAATAGTACAAATAAAGAAAAACCCTTGAATGTGTAGTTGTGTCCAAACTTTTGACTGGTACTGTAGGTTGACTCATTTTCCCTGGCTTTGTAAAGACTACAGCCTGACGGGAGCCCTACACACTTGTTACCACCCTTGAAGGCAGGCTTTTTATTACGGGGGCAGTACTAGTTTTAAGGTTCACTGGAGCTATGTTACCATGCATTGTCTATCCGAGATAGCTAAATAATTAGCTACAATGGCTACTTCTGATGATTCTTCTTTCCAAGAAGAGCTGGACGACGAAACCTTTTTGATGTTCTTTTACATAGGAACATACAGCCGATTTTTATTTGAGCTGGAATACGCTGAAGAGGAATTGAGACAGCGAGAAAAATAATTGCGAGACCAGAAAGCAGCGGCGGCAGCTTAGACCAGCTGGAGCAGGACTCAGGAGGGCAAATGACAAATGAGCAAGTTGTTTTGCTGTCGGTAGCTAGCTAGCAATATAAGCTCTCTTTTTGCACGAGGCAGTGTTGTTCAGTACAGTACAATTTGGTGATCAATTCAGCCATAATGGGGCTTGCTAGTGACACTACAAGCCAAGCTAGCCAAGTTTAGCTAGCTAGCTATTGTGTTTGATGTACTTAAAATGTACTGTAGTCTAACGTTATAGCTAGTTAGCTAACTAGCCTAGATAGCCTCAGTGCCTCTCATTAGGAGCAAAACTGGAGAAGTGTTTTGATGATGATGGCGGAGAGTAAAGGAATGACTTTGGCTTTCTGACTCATATTAGTCTTGGAGTATGTAATTTATAACGTGTGTCTGTGGGATGTCTCCTATTCTCACCATGCTGCTACAGTAAGAATACAGATAGTACACAACGATTGCCCATGAATGAAATCGATTGAATACAAGGAAGTTGATGACTCTCAAGAGGAGATGTGAAAGGTCCCATAACTGTCACAACTTCCGCCGAGGCTGCCTCCCCTCCTTGTTCGGGCAGGTTTCGGCATCCGGCGTCACCGGCTTACTAGCTACTGCCGATCCATTTATCACTCCATTTGTCTTGTCTTCAATCACACACACCTGGTCCTTATTCCCTCATTAGTCATTGTATAAGTGTTCCCTCTGCTTCCTTGTCTTTGTGGGTGATTGTTTATTGTGGAGGTTAGTGAAGCTCGGTGGAGCTCGTGTATTTTGTATCGACGGGAGTATTTCCCTTGTATTTTCCAGTGCGCCTGTTTTGTGCCCTGGAGTGTGTTTAACGCATTTTTGCATAAATCTGTATTTTGTGGATTAAAGTCTGTTATTCTGTGATTTACCCTCCTGCGCCTGACTCCTTCAACACCACCTCATCACAATAACAACAATCTCCCCTTGTATCAAAGTGACTCCAAACACCTCACTGCAGCTCTCAAACACATCCCTTACAAAAAGAGACTGCAGTTTTGAAACTGCAATAAAAGTGCAGTAACTGCAGTCGAGTGAAGTATTTTGGACGCAGTAATTGCAGAATAACTGCAGTGTACTGCAATTGAACTGCAGTTATACTGCACTGTAACTGCAGAAGTACTGCGGGAAAAAAACGGTGTTATTTTGGACGTAGCATTTGTAGCGTACTGCAGTTATACTGCACTCTAACTGCAATCTTTTTTCGTAAGAGATCATATGCAAGTATTCCCTTTTTAGAAATGTAGTATTTATTATAAGCGTTAGTAGTATATTTTTCTCCTACTGTTTACTGTTAATGTCATACATTGCCATAACTGTTCCTGCATTCTGCTGTGTAAACTCACCTCGGTATCCAGAGCAAATAATATTTGTCTTGAATACAAGCCATGTCTACTTATTTGTTATATTGACAGACTATGTACTGTTTTATTGAAACATGTTTACTTGCCAACAAATTCAAGTTTAAATGATACACCAACTCCCTGCATCATTTGTTTTAGCAATAAGTTTGAAGCTAGTTGATCCAAATACATTTCATGAATATCACAACACTTTATTGGTTTCTGATGTAGCTGGAATAATTTAGTCACTTGTCATTACACTTGTAAAACAAATATTATATAAAACACCATTATATACACTACCGTTCAAAAGTTTGGGGTCACATAGAAATGTCCTTGTTTTTGAAAGAAAAGCATTTTTTTTTGTCCATTAAAATAACATCAGATTGATCAGAAATACAGTGTAGACATTGTTAATGTTGTAAATGGCTATTGTAGCTGGAAACAGCAGATTTTTAATGGAATATCTACATAGGTGTACAGAGGCTCATTATCAGCAACCATCAGTCCTGTGTTCCAATGGCACGTTGTGTTGAGAAATTACCCGCAAAACACCAGTCTCAACGTCAACAGTGAAGAGACGACTCCGGGATGCTGACATTCTAGGCAGAGTGGCAAAGAAAAAACCATATCTCAGACTGCCCATCTTAATATTTTATTTTTATTGGCCAGTATGAAATATGGCTTTTTCTTTGCAACTCTGCCTAGAAGGTCAGCATCCCGGAGGCGCCTCTTCACTGTTGACGTTGAGACTGGTGTTTTGCGGGTACTATTTAATGAAGCTGCCAGTTGAGGACCTGTGAGGCGTCTGTTTCTCAAACTAGACACTCTAATGTATTTGTCCTCCTTGCTCAGTTGTGCACCGGGGCCTCCCACTCCTCTTTCTATTCTGGTTAGAGCCAGTTTGCGCTGTTCTGTGAAGGAAGTAGTACACAGCGTTGTACGAGATCTTCAATTTCTTGGCAATTTCTCGCAAGGAATAGCCTTCATTTCTCAGAACAAGAATAGACTGACGAGTTTCAGAAGAAAGTTATTTGTTTCTGGCCATTTTGAGCCTGTAATCGAACCCACAATTGCTGATGCTCCAGATACTCAACTATTCTCAAGAACGCCAGTTTTATTGCTTCTTTAATCAGCACAACAGTTTTCAGCTGTGCTAACATAATTGCAGAAGGGTTTTCTAATGATCAATTAGCCTTTTAAAATGATAAACTTGAATTAGCAAACACAACGTGCCATTGGAACACAGGACTGATGTTGCTGATAATGGGCACTGTACGCCTATGTAGATATTCCATAAAAAATCAGCCGTTTCCAGCTACAATAGCCATTTACAACATTATCATTGTCTACACTGTATTTCTGATCAATTTGATATTATTTTAATGGACATAAAATAGCTTTTCTATCGAAAACAAGGACATTTCTAAGTGACCCCAAACTTTTGAACGGTGGTGTATATATATATATATATATACAAAAGGGATGTAACCAAAACAAAGAGTGAGGTGTAACCTCTACACAATACATGGAACGAGACCCATAAACAACCAGAGCACAATACACGGTCGTCACGAGACCAACGGACATGGGACAATAATCGACAAGGACAATGGGGAACAGAGGGCACATATATACACAAACTAATCAGGGGGAATGGGAACCAGGTGTGCGTAATGAGACAAGACAGTCCAGGGTTGGTGGTAATGATCCATGTCAGTGACGCCTAGAAACCTGGTGACGTAGACCTCCGGAACTGGTGAACGGAATGAGCAGCAGTACCGGGGGGATCCGTGACAACATGAGGTGGAAGATTACATATTCTGTACTTTTAAATGTCCGAACTGTTGGAGACATACAGGTTTGAAGAACTCCAGAAAATGTTGTGTGCTGGTTTTGAAAACATTGGTGAACCCCCTCTAGAAACGCCACCCGGAGTCCCAACTGGGTGAGCCTGACAGGCTGGCCGAGGCATGGGAGCCGTACGAGCCGGCAGAGGCGCGGGAACCTGTCGAGCCTGACTGTCCGGCCAAGGCATGGGAGCCTGACGAGCCGGCCGAGGCGTGGAAGCCTGACGAGCCGGCCGAGGCGTGGAAGCCTGGGATGTGAGCCTGATGAGCCGGCAGAGCTGTGACGTGGGATGGGAGCCTGCCGAGCCTGCCGAGGCAAGGAAGCCTCTCGAGCCAGCTAAGGCATGGAAGCCTGACGAGTCAGCAGAGGCTCCCCCGGTTCCTTCAGCCGGCGACACCCGGACCCGACGTCACCAACCCCAACAAAAAACAAAACAAAAAGACTTCCTGATGCTTCCAATATTGGTGTCAGCTTTCTGTAACGATCTCGGTTTGACAGACGCTGGGAGACGGGAAGCAAGTACAGGGTGAACATTTAATGTATACAGACATGAAACAAAACATGGACAGCGTCTGGACAGGGGAAACATAACGACATTAATGCAGACACTGGGATCAAACTGGGGAACAGACAGATATAGAAGGGGCAATCAACAAAGTGAAGGAGTCCAGGTGAGTCCAATAAGCGCTGAAGCGCGTAATGATGGTGACAGGTGTGCGTAATGATGGGCAGCCTGGCGTCCTCGAGCGCCAGGGAGGGGGAGCGGGAGCAGGCGTGACATCAACAATGTAACTAAAAGTGTTATACCTAATGTTCTCCTGTCTCCTAATTTATCCTGGTTAGCCTATTGTCTGCAAAGGCTGTTACATTGTAACTACATAGTAATTGGGTTTGACTCTACATTAAGTTGGTTGCTCCTGTGTAGGTACATGATAATTACAAGTATATCCTATGTAACTACATTGTTCTTACATTATACTTGATTCGGTATAGCCTTTGAGCTAGGTCATAGCATATAATGGTTTACGGGGAGGAGGAGGGGGGGGGGGGGGTTCTTGGTGGGGAACGACCAATGGGTGGGTTTCCCTGTGGGTCCTGCTTTTTGTTTCACATCTCTGGGCTTATCAACACTAAAGATAACAATTACATCATTAATAATACTTTTTTTTAACAAGATCAACGCTAGCTATTCTGTCTTGGAAATGTATGCACTCACTAACTGTAAGTCACTCTGGATAAGAGCTTCTGCTAAATGACTGAAATGTAAAAAATGAAATCAATTTGAAAGACATGTATTGATATCCTAGCAAGAAACCATATTGGTATAACATCGTTCCAAGAAAAACACCTGCTCCTAAAGGACGCACATCCACTGAGTATACCAAACATTAGGGACACCTTCCTAATACTGAGTTGCAGCCCCCCTCCCTTTTGCCCTCAGAACAGCCTCAATTCGTCTGGGCATGGACTCTACAAGTTGTCGAAAGCGTTCCACAGGGATGCTGGCCCATGTTGACTCCAATGCTTCCCACAGTTGTATCATGTTGGCTGGATGTCCTTTGGGTGGTGGACCATTCTTGATACACACAGGAAACTGTTGAGCGTGAAAAACCCAGCAGCGTTGCAGTTCTTGACACACTCAAACTGGTGCACCTGGCACCTACTACCATACCCCGTCAAAGG